>NW_026542876.1:0-122426 GCF_028750875.1 Macrosteles quadrilineatus
CGCTACCATGAAGTACTGCATGTTTCCATGAAGTACTGCATGTAAATATGAAGTACTGCATATAACCATGAAGTACTGCATACTATCATAAATTACTGCATGCTACCATGAAGTACTGCATGCCACCATGAAGTACTGCATGCCACCATGAAGTACTGCATGCTACCATAAAGTACTTCATGTAACCGTGAAGTACTGCATGCCACCATGAAGTACTGCATGCTACCATAAAGTACTTCACGGTTACATGAAGTACTTTATGGTACTGCATGTACTTTATGGTAGTATGCAGTACTTCATGGTTATATGCAGTACTTCATATTTACATGCAGTACTTCATGTAACCGTGAAGTACTGCATGCTACCATGAAGTACTGCATGTTTCCATGAAGTACTGCATGTAAATATGAAGTACTGCATATAACCATGAAGTACTGCATACTATCATAAATTACTGCATGCTACCATGAAGTACTGCATGCTACCATGAAGTACTGCATGTTTCCATGAAGTACTGTATGTAAATATGAAGTACTGCATATAACCATGAAGTACTGCATACTACCATAAAGTACTGCATGTTTCCATGGAGTACTGCATCTTTCCATGAAGTACTGCATATTACCATGAAGTACTGCATGCTACCATAAAGTACTTCATGTAACCATGAAGTACTGCATGCTACCATAAATTACTGCATGATTCCATGAAGTACTGCATGTAAATATGAAGTAGTGCATATAACCATGAAGTACTGCATGCTATCATAAAGTACTTCATGTAACCATGAAGTACTGCATGCTACCATAAAGTACTGCATGTTTCCATGAAGTATTGCATGTTGCCATGAAGTACTGCATGTTACTATGAAGTACTTCATGTAACCATGAAGTACTGCATATTACCATGAATCACTGCTGGCTACCATAAAATACTTCATGTAACCATGAAGTACTGCATGCTACCATAAAGTACTGCATGTTTCCATGAAGTACTGCATGTTAATATGAAGTACTGCATATAACCATGAAGTACTGCATGCTACCATGAAGTACTGCATATTACCATGAAGTACCGCATGCTACCATAAAGTACTGCATGCTACCATAAAGTACTTGATGTAACCATGAAGTACTGCATGCTACCATAAAGTACTGCATGTTTCCATGAAGTACTGCATGTTACGATGAAGTACTGCATGTTTCCATGAAGTACTGCATATTACCATGAAGTACTGCATGCTACCATGAAGTACTGCATGTTTCCATGAAGTACTGCATGTTACCATGAAGTACTGCATATTACCATGAAGTACTGCATGCTACCATAAAGTACTTCATGTAACCATGAAGTACTGCATGATACCATAAAGTACTGCATGATTCCATGAAGTACTGCATATAACCATGAAGTACTGCATGCTATCATAAAGTACTTCATGTAACCATGAAGTACTGCATGCTACCATAAAGTACTGCATGTTTCCATGAAGTATTGCATGTTGCTATTAAGTACTGCATGTTACTATGAAGTACTTCATGTAGTCATGAAGTACTGCATATTACCATGAAGTACTGCATGCTACCATAAAATACTTCATGTAACCATGAAGTACTGCATGCTACCATAAAGTACTGCATGTTTCCATGAAGTACTGCATGTAAATATGAAGTACTGCATATAACCATGAAGTACTGCATATTACCATGAAGTACCGCATGCTACCATAAAGTACTGCATCTACCATAAAGTACTTGATGTAACCATGAAGTACTGCATGCTACCATAAAGTACTGCATGTTTCCATGAAGTACTGCATGTTACGATGAAGTACTGCATGTTTCCATGAAGTACTGCATATTACCATGAAGTACTGCATGCTACCATGAAGTACTGCATGTTTCCATGAAGTACTGCATGTTACCATGAAGTACTGCATATTACCATAAAGTACTGCATGCTACCATAAAGTACTTGATGTAACCATGAAGTACTGCATGCTACCATAAAGTACTGCATGTTTCAATGAAGTACTGCATGTTACGATGAAGTACTGCATGTTTCCATGAAGTACTGCATGCTACCATAAAGTACTTCATGTAACCATGAAGTACTGCATGCTACCATAAAGTACTGCATGATTCCATGAAGTACTGCATGTAAATATGAAGTACTGCATATAACCATGAAGTACTGCATGCTATCATAAAGTACTTCATGTAACCATGAAGTACTGCATGCTACCATGAAGTACTGCATGTTACCATGAAGTACTGCATATTACCATGAAGTACTGCATATTACCATGAAGTAATGCATGCTACCATAAAGTACTTCATGTAACCATGAAGTACTGTATATTACCATGAAGTACTGCATGCTACCTTAAAGTACTTCATGTAACCATGAAGTACTGCATGCTACCATGAAGTACTGCATGTTTCCATGAAGTACTGCATGTAAATATGAAGTACTGCATATAACCATGAAGTACTGCATACTATCATAAATTACTGCATGCTACCATGAAGTACTGCATGCTACCATGAAGTACTGCATGTTTCCATGAAGTACTGCATGCTACCATAAAGTACTTCATGTAACCATGAAGTACTGCATGCTACCATGAAGTAATGCATGTTTCCATGAAGTACTGCATGTAAATATGAAGTACTGCATATAACCATGAAGTACTACATACTATCATAAATTACTGCATGCTACCATGAAGTACTGCATGCTACCATGAAGTACTGCATGTTTCCATGAAGTACTGCATGTAAATATGAAGTACTGCATATAACCATGAAGTACTGCATACTACCATAAAGTACTGCATGTTTCCATGGAGTACTGCATGTTTCCATGAAGTACTGCATATTACCATGAAGTACTGCATGCTACCATAAAGTACTTCATGTAACCATGAAGTACTGCATGCTACCATAAAGTACTGCATGATTCCATGAAGTACTGCATGTAAATATGAAGTACTGCATATAACCATGAAGTACTGCATGCTATCATAAAGTACTTCATGTAACCATGAAGTACTGCATGCTACCATAAAGTACTGCATGTTTCCATGAAGTATTGCATGTTGCCATGAAGTACTGCATGTTACCATGAAGTACTGCATGCTACCATAAAATACTTCATGTAACCATGAAGTACTGCATGCTACCATAAAGTACTGCATGTTTCCATGAAGTACTGCATGTTAATATGAAGTACTGAATATAACCATGAAGTACTGCATGCTACCATGAAGTACTGCATATTACCATGAAGTACCGCATGCTACCATAAAGTACTGCATGCTACCATAAAGTACTTGATGTAACCATGAAGTATTGCATGCTACCATAAAGTACTGCATGTTTCCATGAAGTACTGCATGTTACTATGAAGTACTGCATGTTTCCATGAAGTACTGCATATTACCATGAAGTACTGCATGCTACCATGAAGTACTGCATGTTTCCATGAAGTACTGCATGTTACCATGAAGTACTGCATATTACCATGAAGTACTGCATGCTACCATAAAGTACTTCATGTAACCATGAAGTACTGCATGCTACCATAAAGTACTGCATGATTCCATGAAGTACTGCATGTAAATATGAAGTACTGCATATAACCATGAATTACTGCATGCTATCATAAAGTACTTCATGTAACCATGAAGTACTGCATGCTACCATAAAGTACTGCATGTTTCCATGAAGTATTGCATGTTGCCATGAAGTACTGCATGTTTCTATGAAGTACTTAATGTAACCATGAAGTACTGCATATTACCATGAAGTACTGCATGCTACCATAAAATACTTCATGTAACCATGAGGTACTGCATGCTACCATAAAGTACTGCATGTTTCCATGAATTACTGCATGTAAATATGAAGTACTGCATATAACCATGAAGTACTGCATGCTACCATGAAGTACTGCATATTACCATGAAGTACCGCATGCTACCATAAAGTACTGCATGCTACCATAAAGTACTTGATGTAACCATGAAGTACTGCATGCTACCAAAAAGTACTGCATGTTTCCATGATATACTGCATGTTACGATGAAGTACTGCATGTTTCCATGAAGTACTGCATATTACCATGAAGTACTGCATGCTACCATAAAGTAGTTCATGTAACCATGAAGTACTGCATGCTACCATAAAGTACTGCATGTTTCCATGAAGAACTGTATGTTACCATGAAGTACTGCATGTTTCCATGAAGTAATGCATGTAAATATAAAGTACTGCATATAACCATGAAGTACTGCATGCTATTATGAAGTACTGCATGTTGCCATGAAGTTTTGCATGTTACCATAAAATACTGCATATTACCATGAAGTACTGCATGCTATTATGAAGTACTGCATGTTGCCATGAAGTTCTGCATGCTACCATGAAGTACTGCATGTTACCATGAAGTACCGCATGCTTCCATAAAGTACTGCATGCTACCATAAAGTACTTCATGTAACCATGAAGTACTGCATGCTACCATAAAGTACTGCATGTTTTCATGAAAAACTGCATGTTACCATGAAGTACTGCATGTTTCCAAGAAGTACTGCATGTAAATATGAAGTACTGCATATAACCATGAAGAACTGCATACTATCATAAAGTACTGCATGCTACCATGAAGTACTGCATGCTACCATGAAGTACTGCATGCTACCATGAAGTACTGCATGCCACCATGAAGTACTGCATGTTTCCATGAAGTACTGCATGCTACCATAAAGTACTTCATGTAACCATGAAGTACTGCATGCTACCATGAAGTACTGCATGTAACCATGAAGTACTGCATGCTACCGTAAAGTACTGCATGTTTCCATGAAGTATTGCATGTTGCCATGAAGTACTGCATGTTACTATGAAGTACTTCATGTTACCATGAAGTACTGCATATTACCATGAAGTACTGCATGCTACTATAAAATACTTCATGTAATCATGAAGTACTGCATGCTACTGTAAAGTACTGCATGTTTCCATGGAGTACTGCATGTTACCTTGAAGTACTGCATATTACCATGAAGTACTGCATGCTACCATGAAGTACTGCATGTTACCATGAAGTACTGCATATTACCATGAAGTACTGCATGCTACCATAAAGTACTTCATGTAACCATGAAGTACTGCATATTACCATGAAGTACTGCATGCTACCTTAAAGTACTTCATGTAACCATGAAGTACTGCATGCTACCATGAAGTACTGCATGTTTCCATGAAGTACTGCATGTAAATATGAAGTACTGCATATAACCATGAAGTACTGCATACTATCATAAATTACTGCATGCTACCATGAAGTACTGCATGCCACCATGAAGTACTGCATGCCACCATGAAGTACTGCATGCTACCATAAAGTACTTCATGTAACCGTGAAGTACTGCATGCTACCATGAAGTACTGCATGTTTCCATGAAGTACTGCATGTAAATATGAAGTACTGCATATAACCATGAAGTACTGCATACTATCATAAATTACTGCATGCTACCATGAAGTACTGCATGCCACCATGAAGTACTGCATGCCACCATGAAGTACTGCATGCTACCATAAAGTACTTCATGTAACCGTGAAGTACTGCATGCCACCATGAAGTACTGCATGCTACCATAAAGTACTTCATGTAACCGTGAAGTACTGCATGCTACCATAAAGTACTTCATGTAACCGTGAAGTACTGCATGCTACCATGAAGTACTGCATGTTTCCATGAAGTACTGCATGTAAATATGAAGTACTGCATATAACCATGAAGTACTGCATACTATCATAAATTACTGCATGCTACCATGAAGTACTGCATGCTACCATGAAGTACTGCATGTTTCCATGAAGTACTGCATGTAAATATGAAGTACTGCATATAACCATGAAGTACTGCATACTACCATAAAGTACTGCATGTTTCCATGGAGTACTGCATCTTTCCATGAAGTACTGCATATTACCATGAAATACTGCATGCTACCATAAAGTACTTCATGTAACCATGAAGTACTGCATGCTACCATAAATTACTGCATGATTCCATGAAGTACTGCATGTAAATATGAAGTAGTGCATATAACCATGAATTACTGCATGCTATCATAAAGTACTTCATGTAACCATGAAGTACTGCATGCTACCATAAAGTACTGCATGTTTCCATGAAGTATTGCATGTTGCCATGAAGTACTGCATGTTACTATGAAGTACTTCATGTAACCATGAAGTACTGCATATTACCATGAATCACTGCTGGCTACCATAAAATACTTCATGTAACCATGAAGTACTGTAGCGGACCGCTACAATAGCGCAAGTCACGTGACCACGATGCGCGCGCACTCGACCCGGGTAGGCACGCGCAGCGAACCAAGAGACGAGTACAGTGTAGTGTCGAGCGCCTGGAGCTGTACATCTAACCGGATAAGTAACTGTAGCCTAAGATGTCTAGCTAATAGAAGTAGGGGTTGGGGAAGGGTGTAGGTTGGGGCATATAGTAATTCAATCATGTAGTTAATTAGGTTCTCGAATGGTCGTGGTCTGGCAATTAAAATCATAAATTAGAGTTCACATTTGCTAAGTCTGGTAACCTTTTTCATGAATTAGAATAAGTCCATATATATATATATTTCTGTTCACTATATTATAATTAGATACATAAGAACATAAAAGCTGGCTGTGATAGGCAGCTAAGGTAATATTGTGCACTTTGACGAGTTAGATTAATTCCTTGCAATAGAGTTGGGTTAGGACAGGAAATGTGCGTGATTTGGCAGTGGTTAGAGGAAGATATATAGGGCCCAGGTATCTTCATTCACACTCATACTACACCATATCATCACAGTACTGCATGCTACCATAAAGTACTGCATGTTTCCATGAAGTACTGCATGTTAATATGAAGTACTGCATATAACCATGAAGTACTGCATGCTACCATGAAGTACTGCATATTACCATGAAGTACCGCATGCTACCATAAAGTACTGCATGCTACCATAAAGTACTTGATGTAACCATGAAGTACTGCATGCTACCATAAAGTACTGCATGTTTCCATGAAGTACTGCATGTTACGATGAAGTACTGCATGTTTCCATGAAGTACTGCATATTACCATGAAGTACTGCATGCTACCATGAAGTACTGCATGTTTCCATGAAGTACTGCATGTTACCATGAAGTACTGCATATTACCATGAAGTACTGCATGCTACCATAAAGTACTTCATGTAACCATGAAGTACTGCATGCTACCATAAAGTACTGCATGATTCCATGAAGTACTGCATATAACAATGAAGTACTGCATGCTATCATAAAGTACTTCATGTAACCATGAAGTACTGCATGCTACCATAAAGTACTGCATGTTTCCATGAAGTATTGCATGTTGCTATTAAGTACTGCATGTTACTATGAAGTACTTCATGTAGTCATGAAGTACTGCATATTACCATGAAGTACTGCATGCTACCATAAAATACTTCATGTAACCATGAAGTACTGCATGCTACCATAAAGTACTGCATGTTTCCATGAAGTACTGCATGTAAATATGAAGTACTGCATATAACCATGAAGTACTGCATGCTACCATGAAGTACTGCATATTACCATGAAGTACCGCATGCTACCATAAAGTACTGCATCTACCATAAAGTACTTGATGTAACCATGAAGTACTGCATGCTACCATAAAGTACTGCATGTTTCCATGAAGTACTGCATGTTACGATGAAGTACTGCATGTTTCCATGAAGTACTGCATATTACCATGAAGTACTGCATGCTACCATGAAGTACTGCATGTTTCCATGAAGTACTGCATGTTACCATGAAGTACTGCATATTACCATAAAGTACTGCATGCTACCATAAAGTACTTGATGTAACCATGAAGTACTGCATGCTACCATAAAGTACTGCATGTTTCAATGAAGTACTGCATGTTACGATGAAGTACTGCATGTTTCCATGAAGTACTGCATGCTACCATAAAGTACTTCATGTAACCATGAAGTACTGCATGCTACCATGAAGTACTGCATGTTACCATGAAGTACTGCATATTACCATGAAGTACTGCATGCTACCATAAAGTACTTCATGTAACCATGAAGTACTGCATATTACCATGAAGTACTGCATGCTACCTTAAAGTACTTCATGTAACCATGAAGTACTGCATGCTACCATGAAGTACTGCATGTTTCCATGAAGTACTGCATGTAAATATGAAGTACTGCATATAACCATGAAGTACTGCATACTATCATAAATTACTGCATGCTACCATGAAGTACTGCATGCTACCATGAAGTACTGCATGTTTCCATGAAGTACTGCATGCTACCATAAAGTACTTCATATAACAATGAAGTACTGCATGCTACCATGAAGTACTGCATGTTTCCATGAAGTACTGCATGTAAATATGAAGTACTGCATAAAACCATGAAGTACTGCATACTATCATAAATTACTGCATGCTACCATGAAGTACTGCATGCTACCATGAAGTACTGCATGTTTCCATGAAGTACTGCATGTAAATATGAAGTACTGCATATAACCATGAAGTACTGCATACTACCATAAAGTACTGCATGTTTCCATGGAGTACTGCATGTTTCCATGAAGTACTGCATATTACCATGAAGTACTGCATGCTACCATAAAGTACTTCATGTAACCATGAAGTACTGCATGCTACCATAAAGTACTGCATGATTCCATGAAGTACTGCATGTAAATATGAAGTACTGCATATAACCATGAAGTACTGCATGCTATCATAAAGTACTTCATGTAACCATGAAGTACTGCATGCTACCATAAAGTACTGCATGTTTCCATGAAGTATTGCATGTTGCCATGAAGTACTGCGTGTTACCATGAAGTACTGCATGCTACCATAAAATACTTCATGTAACCATAAAGTACTGCATGCTACCATAAAGTACTGCATGTTTCCATGAAGTACTGCATGTTAATATGAAGTACTGAATATAACCATGAAGTACTGCATGCTACCATGAAGTACTGCATATTACCATGAAGTACCGCATGCTACCATAAAGTACTGCATGCTACCATAAAGTACTTGATGTAACCATGAAGTATTGCATGCTACCATAAAGTACTGCATGTTTCCATGAAGTACTGCATGTTACTATGAAGTACTGCATGTTTCCATGAAGTACTGCATATTACCATGAAGTACTGCATGCTACCATGAAGTACTGCATGTTTCCATGAAGTACTGCATGTTACCATGAAGTACTGCATATTACCATGAAGTACTGCATGCTACCATAAAGTACTTCATGTAACCATGAAGTACTGCATGCTACCATAAAGTACTGCATGATTCCATGAAGTACTGCATGTAAATATGAAGTACTGCATATAACCATGAAGTACTGCATGCTATCATAAAGTACTTCATGTAACTATGAAGTACTGCATGCTACCATAAAGTACTGCATGTTTCCATGAAGTATTGCATGTTGCCATGAAGTACTGCATGTTTCTATGAAGTACTTAATGGAACCATGAAGTACTGCATATTACCATGAAGTACTGCATGCTACCATAAAATACTTCATGTAACCATGAGGTACTGCATGCTACCATAAAGTACTGCATGTTTCCATGAAGTACTGCATGTAAATATGAAGTACTGCATATAACCATGAAGTACTGCATGCTACCATGAAGTACTGCATATTACCATGAAGTACCGCATGCTACCATAAAGTACTGCATGCTACCATAAAGTACTTGATGTAACCATGAAGTACTGCATGCTACCATAAAGTACTGCATGTTTCCATGATATACTGCATGTTACGATGAAGTACTGCATGTTTCCATGAAGTACTGCATATTACCATGAAGTACTGCATGCTACCATAAAGTAGTTCATGTAACCATGAAGTACTGCATGCTACCATAAAGTACTGCATGTTTCCATGAAGAACTGTATGTTACCATGAAGTACTGCATGTTTCCATGAAGTAATGCATGTAAATATAAAGTACTGCATATAACCATGAAGTACTGCATGCTATTATGAAGTACTGCATGTTGCCATGAAGTTTTGCATGTTACCATAAAATACTGCATATTACCATGAAGTACTGCATGCTACCATAAAATACTTCATGTAACCATGAAGTACTGCATGCTACCATAAAGTACTGCATGTTTCCATAAAGTACTTCAGTTAACCATGAAGTACTGCATATTACCATAAAGTACTGCATATTACCATGAAGTACTGCATTTTTCCATGAAGTACTGCATGTTACCATGAAGTACTGCATATTACCATGAAGTACTGCATGCTACCATGAAGTACTGCATGTTTCCATGAAGTACTGCATGTTACCATGAAGTACTGCATATTACCATGAAGTACTGCATGCTACTATATAGTACTTCATGTAATCATGAAGTACTGCATGCTACTGTAAAGTACTGCATGTTTCCATGGAGTACTGCATGTTACCATGAATTACTGCATATTACCATGAAGTACTGCATGCTACCATGAAGTACTGCATGTTTTATGAAGTACTGCATGTAAATATGAAGTACTGCATATAACCATGAAGTACTGCATGCTACCATGAAGTACTGCATGTTACCATGAAGTACTGCATGTTACCATGAAGTACTGCATGTAAATATGAAGTACTGCATATAACCAAGAAGTACTGCATGCTACCATGAAGTACTGCATGCTACCATGAAGTACTGCATTTTTCCATGAAGTACTGCATGTAAATATGAAGTACTGCATATAACCATGAAGTACTGCATAATACCATAAAGTACTGCATGTTTCCATGGAGTACTGCATGTTACCATGAAGTACTGCATATTACCATGAAGTACTGCATGCTACCATGAAGTACTGCATGTTTCCATGAAGTACTGCATGTTACCATGAAGTACGGCATATTACCATGAAGTACTGCATGCTACCATTAGGTACTGCATATTTCCATGAAGTACTGCATGGTATCATAAAGTACTGCATGTAAATATGAAGAACTGCATATAACCATGAAGTACTGCATATTACCATGAAGTACTGCATGCTACTATAAAGTACTGCATGTTACCATGAAGTACTGCATATTACCATGAAGTACTGCATGCTACCATAAAGTACTTCATGTAATCATGAAGTACTGCATTTTACCATGAAGTACTGCATATTACCATGAAGTACTGCATGCTACTATAAAGTACTTCATGTAATCATGAAGTACTGCATGCTACTATAAAGTACTTCATGTAATCATGAAGTACTGCATGCTACTGTAAAGTACTGCATGTTTCCATGGAGTACTGCATGTTACAATGAAGTACTGCATAAAACCATGAAGTACTGCATGCTACCATGAAGTACTGCATGTTTTTATGAAGTACTGCATGTAAATATGAATAACTGCATATAACCATGAAGTACTGCATGCTACCATGAAGTACTGCATGTTACCATGAAGTACTGCATATTACCATGAAGTACTGCATGCTACCATAAGTACTTCATGTAACCATGAAGTACTGCATGCTACCATGAAGTACTGCATGTTTCCATGAAGTACTGCATGTATAAATGAAGTACTGCATATAACCATGAAGTACTGCATACTATCATAAAGTACTGCATGCTACCATGAAGTACTGCATGCTACCATGAAGTACTGCATGCTACCATGAAGTACTGCATGCTACCATGAAGTACTGCATGTTTCCATGAAGTACTGCATTTAAATATGAAGTACTGCATATAACCATGAAGTACTGCATACTACCATAAAGTACTGCATGTTTCCATGGAGTACTGCATGTTTCCATGAAGTACTGCATATTACCATGAAGTACTGCATGCTACCATGAAGTACTGCATGTTTCCATGAAGTACTGCATGTTACCATGAAGTACTGCATATTACCATGAAGTACTGCATGCTACCATAAAGTACTTCATGTAACCATGAAGTACTGCATGCTACCATAAAGTACTGCATGATTCCATGAAGTACTGCATGTAAATATGAAGTACTGCATATAACCATGAAGTACTGCATGCTATCATAAAGTACTTCATGTAACCATGAAGTACTGCATGCTACCATAAAGTACTGCATGTTTCCATGAAGTATTGCATGTTGCCATGAAGTACTGCATGTTACTATGAAGTACTTCATGTAACCATGAAGTACTGCATATTACCATGAAGTACTGCTTGCTACTATAAAGTACTTCATGTAAACATGAAGTACTGCATGCTACTGTAAAGTACTGCATGTTTCCATGGAGTACTGCATGTTACCTTGAAGTACAGCATATTACCATGAAGTACTGCATGCTACCATGAAGTACTGCATATTACCATGAAGTACTGCATGCTACCATAAAGTACTTCATGTAACCATTAAGTACTGCATATTACCATGAAGTACTGCATGCTACCATAAAGTACTTCATGTAACCATGAAGTACTGCATGCTACCATGAAGTACTGCATGTTACCATGAAGTACTGCATATTACCATGAAGTACTGCATGCTACCATAAAGTACTTCATGTAACCATTAAGTACTGCATATAACCATGAAGTACTGCATACTATCATAAATCACTGCATGCTACCATGAAGTACTGCATGCTACCATGAAGTACTGCATGTTTCCATGAAGTACTGCATGCTACCATAAAGTACTTCATGTAACCATGAAGTACTGCATGCTACCATAAAGTACTGCATGATTCCATGAAGTACTGCATGTAAATATGAAGTACTGCATATAACCATGAAGTACTGCATGCTATCATAAAGTACTTCATGTAACCATGAAGTACTGCATGCTACCATAAAGTACTGCATGTTTCCATGAAGTATTGCATGTTGCCATGAAGTACTGCATGTTGCCATGAAGTACTGCATGTTACCATGAAGTACTGCATGCTACCATAAAATACTTCATGTAACCATGAAGTACTGCATGCTACCATAAAGTACTGCATGTTTCCATGAAGTACTGCATGTTAATATGAAGTACTGAATATAACCATGAAGTACTGCATGCTACCATGAAGTACTGCATATTACCATGAAGTACCGCATGCTACCATAAAGTACTGCATGCTACCATAAAGTACTTGATGTAACCATGAAGTATTGCATGCTACCATAAAGTACTGCATGTTTCCATGAAGTACTGCATGTTACTATGAAGTACTGCATGTTTCCATGAAGTACTGCATATTACCATGAAGTACTGCATGCTACCATGAAGTACTGCATGTTTCCATGAAGTACTGCATGTTACCATGAAGTACTGCATATTACCATGAAGTACTGCATGCAACCATAAAGTACTTCATGTAACCATGAAGTACTGCATGCTACCATAAAGTACTGCATGATTCCATGAAGTACTGCATGTAAATATGAAGTACTGCATATAACCATGAAGTACTGCATGCTATCATAAAGTACTTCATGTAACCATGAAGTACTGCATGCTACCATAAAGTACTGCATGTTTCCATGAAGTATTGCATGTTGCCATGAAGTACTGCATGTTTCTATGAAGTACTTAATGTAACCATGAAGTACTGCATATTACCATGAAGTACTGCATGCTACCATAAAATACTTCATGTAACCATGAGGTACTGCATGCTACCATGAAGTACTGCATATTACCATGAAGTACCGCATGCTACCATAAAGTACTGCATGCTACCATAAAGTACTTGATGTAACCATGAAGTATTGCATGCTACCATAAAGTACTGCATGTTTCCATGAAGTACTGCATGTTACTATGAAGTACTGCATGTTTCCATGAAGTACTGCATATTACCATGAAGTACTGCATGCTACCATGAAGTACTGCATGTTTCCATGAAGTACTGCATGTTACCATGAAGTACTGCATATTACCATGAAGTACTGCATGCAACCATAAAATACTTCATGTAACCATGAGGTACTGCATGCTACCATAAAGTACTGCATGTTTCCATGAAGTACTGCATGTAAATATGAAGTACTGCATATAACCATGAAGTACTGCATGCTACCATGAAGTACTGCATATTACCATGAAGTACCGCATGCTACCATAAAGTACTGCATGCTACCATAAAGTACTTGATGTAACCATGAAGTACTGCATGCTACCATAAAGTACTGCATGTTTCCATGATATACTGCATGTTACGATGAAGTACTGCATGTTTCCATGAAGTACTGCATATTACCATGAAGTACTGCATGCTACCATAAAGTAGTTCATGTAACCATGAAGTACTGCATGCTACCATAAAGTACTGCATGTTTCCATGAAGAACTGTATGTTACCATGAAGTACTGCATGTTTCCATGAAGAACTGTATGTTACCATGAAGTACTGCATGTTTCCATGAAGTAATGCATGTAAATATAAAGTACTGCATATAACCATGAACCAGTACTTCATTTATACATGCAGTACTTCATGGAAACATGCAGTACTTCATGGTAGTATGCAGTACTTCATGGTAGCATGCAGTACTTTATGATAGCATGCAGTACTTCATGGTAATATGCAGTACTTCATGGTAACATGCAGTACTTCATGGTAGCATGCAGTACTTCATGGTTATATGCAGTACTTCATATTTACATGCAGTACTTCATGAAAACATGCAGTACTTCATGGTAGCATGCAGTACTTCATGGTTTTATGCAGTACTTCATGGTAACATGCTGTACTCCATGGAAACATGCAGTACTTTACAGTAGCATGCAGTACTTCATGATTACATGAAGTACTTTATAGTAGCATGCAGTACTTCATGGTAATATGCAATACTTCATGGTAACATGCAGTACTTCATGATTACATGAAGTACTTTATGGTATCATGCAGTACTTCATGGTAATATGCAGTATTGCATGGTAACATGCAGTACTTCATGGTAAAATGCAGTACTTTATGGCAACATGCAGTACTTTATAATAACATGCAGTACTTCATGGAAACATGCAGTACTTCATATTTACATGCAGTACTTCATGGAAACATGCAGTACTTCATGTTAACATGCAGTTCTTCATGGAAACATGCAGTACTTCATGGAAACATGCAGTACTTCATGGAAACATGCAGTACTTTATGGTAATATGGAGTACTTCATGGTAACATGCAGTACTCAATGAAAACATGCAGTAATTTATGGTAGCATGCAGTACTTCATGGTTAAATGAAGTACTTTATGGTAGCATGCAGTTCTTCATGGTTACATGAAGTACTTTATGGTAGCATGCAGTACTTCATGGTTACATGAAGTACTTTATGGAAACATGCAGTACTTCATGGTAGCATGCAGTACTTCATGGTAGCATGCAGTACTTTATGATAGTATGCAGTACTTCATATTTACATGCAGTACTTCATGGAAACATGCAGTACTTCATGGTAGCATGCAGTACTTCATGGTTACATGAAGTACTTTATGGTAGCATGCAGTACTTCATGGTAATATGCAGTACTTCATGGTAGCATGCGGTACTTCATGGTAAAATGCAGTACTTCATGGCAACATGCAGTACTTCATAATAACATGCAGTACTTCATGGAAACATGCAGTACTTCATATTTACATGCAGTACTTCATGGAAACATGCAGTACTTCATGGTAACATGCAGTTCTTCATGGAAACATGCAGTACTTCATGGAAACATGCAGTACTTCATGGAAACATGCAGTACTTTATGGTAATATGGAGTACTTCACGGTAACATGCAGTACTCAATGGAAACATGCAGTAATTTATGGTAGCATGCAGTACTTCATGGTTACATGAAGTACTTTATGGTAGCATGCAGTACTTCATGGTTACATGAAGTACTTTATGGAAACATGCAGTACTTCATGGTAGCATGCAGTACTTCATGGTAATATGCAGTACTTCATGGAAACATGCAGTACTTCATAATAGCATGCAGTACTTCATGGTTACATGAAGTACTTTATGGAAACATGCAGTACTTCATTTTAGCATGCAGTATTTCATGGTAATATGCAGTACTTCATGGAAACATGCAGTACTTCATGGTAGCATGCAGTACTTCATGGCAACATGCAGTACTTCATAATAGCATGCAGTACTTCATGGTTATATGCAGTACTTCATATTTACATGCAGTACTTCATGGAAACATGCAGTACTTCATGGTAACATGCAGTACTTCATGAAAACATGCAGTACTTTATGGTAGCATGCAGTACTTCATGGTTACATGAAGTACTTTATGGTAGCATGCAGTACTTTATGGAAGCATGCGGTACTTCATGGTAACATGCAGTACTTCATGGTACTATGCAGTACTTCATGGCAACATGCAGTACTTCATAATAGCATGCAGTACTTCATGGTTATATGCAGTACTTCATATTTACATGCAGTACTTCATGGAAACATGCAGTACTTCATGGTAACATGCAGTACTTCATGGAAACATGCAGTACTATATGGTAGCATGCAGTACTTCATGGTTACATGAAGTACTTTATGGTAGCATGCAGTACTTTATGGTAGCATGCGGTACTTCATTGTAAAATGCAGTACTTCATGGAAACATGCAGTACTTAATGGAAACATGCAGTACTTCATGGAAACATGAAGTACTTTATGGTAGCATGCAGTACTTCATGGTAATATGCAGTACTTCATGGTAACATGCAGTACTTCAAGGTAACATGCAGTACTTCATGGTAACATGCAGTACTTCATGTTAGCATGCAGTACTTTATGGTTATATGCAGTAGTTCATATTAACATGCAGTACTTCATGGAAACATGCAGTACTTCAAGGTAACATGCAGTACTTCATGGTAACATGCAGTACTTCATGGTTACATGAAGTACTTCATAGTAACATGCAATACTTCATGGCAACATGCATTACTTCATGGAAACATGCAGTACTTTATGGTAGCATGCAGTACTTCATGGTTACATGAAGTACTTTATGATAGCATGCAGTACTTCATGGTCATATGCAGTACTTCATATTTACATGCAGTACTTCATGGAATCATGCAGTACTTTATGGTAGCATGCAGTACTTCATGGTTACATGAAGTACTTTATGGAAGCATGCAGTACTTCATGGTAATATGCAGTACTTCATGGTAACATGCAGTACTTCATGGTTATATGCAGTACTTCATATTTACATGCAGTACTTGATGGAAACATGCAGTACTTCATGGAAACATGCAGTACTTAATCGTAGCATGCAGTACTTCAAGGTAATATGCAGTACTTCATGGTAACATGCAGTACTTCATGGAAACATGCAGTACTTCATGGTAGCATGCAGTACTTCATGGTAATATGCAGTACTTCATGGTAACATGCAGTACTCCATGGAAACATGCAGTACTTTATGGTAGTATGCAGTACTTCATGGTTATATGCCGTACTTCATATTTACATGCAGTACTTCATGGAAAAATGCAGTACTTCATGGTAGCATGCAGTACTTCATGGTAGCATGCAGTACTTCTTGGTTATATGCAGTACTTCATATTTACATGCAGTACTTCATGGTAACATGCAGTACTTCATGGTAACATGCAGTACTTCATGGTAACATGCAGTACTTCATGTAGCATGCAGTACTTCATGGTTATATGCAGTACTTCATATTTACATGCAGTACTTCATGGAAACATGCAGTACTTCATGGAAACATGCAGTACTTCATGGAAACATGCAGTACTTCATGGAAACATGCAGAACTTCATGGAAACATGCAGTACTTCATGGAAACATGCAGTACTTTATGGTAGCATGCAGTACTTCATGATTACATGAAGTACTTTATGGTAGCATGCAGTACTTTATGGTAGCATGCGGTACTTCATGGTAAAATGCAGTACTTCATGGCAACATGCAGTACTTCATAATAACATGCAGTAATTCATGGTTATACGCAGTACTTCATATTTACATGCAGTACTTAATAGAAACATGCAGTACTTCATGGTAACATGCAGTTCTTCATGGAAACATGCAGTACTTTATGGAAACATGCAGTACTTCATGGAAACATGCAGTACTTTATGGTAATATGGAGTACTTCATGGTAACATGCAGTACTCAATGGAAACATGCAGTAATTTATGGTAGCTTGCAGTACTTCATGGTTACATGAAGTACTTTATGGTAGCATGCAGTACTTCATGGTTACATGAAGTACTTCATAGTAACATGCAGTACTTCATGGCAACATGCATTACTTCATGGAAACATGCAGTACTTTATGGTAGCATGTAGTACTTCATGGTTACATGAAGTACTTTATGATAGCATGCAGTACTTCATGGTTATATGCAGTACTTCATATTTACATGCAGTACTTCATGGAATCATGCAGTACTTTATGGTAGCATGCAGTACTTCATGGTTACATGAAGTACTTTATGGTAGCATGCAGTACTTCATGGTAATATGCAGTACTTCATGGTAACATGCAGTACTTCATGGTTATATGCAGTACTTCATATTTACATGCAGTACTTCATGGAAACATGCAGTACTTCATGGAAACATGCAGTACTTCATGGAAACATGCAGTACTTCATGGAATCATGCAGTACTTTATGGTAGCATGCAGTACTTCATGGTTACATGAAGTACTTTGTGGTAGCATGCAGTACTTCATGGTAATATGCAGTACTTCATGGTAACATGCAGTACTTCATGGAAACATGCAGTACTTCATGGTAGCATGCAGTACTTCATGGTAATATGCAGTACTTCATGGTAACATGCAGTACTCCATGGAAACATGCAGTACTTTATGGTAGTATGCAGTACTTCATGGTTATATGCCTTACTTCATATTTACATGCAGTACTTCATGGAAAAATGCAGTACTTCATGGTAGCATGCAGTACTTCATGGTAGCATGCAGTACTTCTTGGTTATATGCAGTACTTCATATTTACATGCAGTACTTCATGGTAACATGCAGTACTTCATGGTAACATGCAGTACTTCATGGTAGCATGCAGTACTTCATGGTTATATGCAGTACTTCATATTTACATGCAGTACTTCATGGAAACATGCAGTACTTAATCGTAGCATGCAGTACTTCATGGTAATATGCAGTACTTCATGGTAACATGCAGTACTTCATGGAAACATGCAGTACTTCATGGTAGCATGCAGTACTTCATGGTAATATGCAGTACTTCATGGTAACATGCAGTACTCCATGGAAACATGCAGTACTTTATGGTAGTATGCAGTACTTCATGGTTATATGCCTTACTTCATATTTACATGCAGTACTTCATGGAAAAATGCAGTACTTCATGGTAGCATGCAGTACTTCATGGTAGCATGCAGTACTTCTTGGTTATATGCAGTACTTCATATTTACATGCAGTACTTCATGGTAACATGCAGTACTTCATGGTAACATGCAGTACTTCATGGTAGCATGCAGTACTTCATGGTTATATGCAGTACTTCATATTTACATGCAGTACTTCATGGAAACATGCAGTACTTCATGGAAACATGCAGTACTTCATGGAAACATGCAGTACTTCATGGAAACATGCAGTACTTTATGGTAGCATGCAGTACTTCATCATTACATGAAGTACTTTATGGTAGCATGCAGTACTTTATGGTAGCATGCGGTACTTCATGGTAAAATGCAGTACTTCATGGCAACATGCAGTACTTCATAATAACATGCAGTAATTCATGGTTATACGCAGTACTTCATATTTACATGCAGTACTTAATGGAAACATGCAGTACTTCATGGTAACATGCAGTTCTTCATGGAAACATGCAGTACTTTATGGAAACATGCAGTACTTCATGGAAACATGCAGTACTTTATGGTAATATGGAGTACTTCATGGTAACATGCAGTACTCAATGGAAACATGCAGTAATTTATGGTAGCTTGCAGTACTTCATGGTTACATGAAGTACTTTATGGTAGCATGCAGTACTTCATGGTTACATGAAGTACTTTGTGGAAACATGCAGTACTTCATGGTAGCATGCAGTACTTCATGGTAATATGCAGTACTTCATGGAAACATGCAGTACTTCATAATAGCATGCAGTACTTCATGGTCACATGAAGTACTTTATGGAAACATGCAGTACTTCATTGTAGCATGCAGTACTTCATGGTAATATGCAGTACTTCATGGAAACATGCAGTACTTCATGGAAACATGCAGTACTTCATGGTAGCATGCAGTACTTCATGGCAACATGCAGTACTTCATAATAGCATGCAGTACTTTATGGTTATATGCAGTACTTCATATTTACATGCAGTACTTCAAGGAAACATGCAGTACTTCATGGTAACATGCAGTACTTCATGAAAACATGCAGTACTTTATGGTAGCATGCAGTACTTCATGGTTACATGAAGTACTTTATGGTAGCATGCAGTACTTGATGAAAGCATGCGGTACTTCATGGTTACATGCAGTACTTCATGGTAGCATGCAGTACTTCATGGCAACATGCAGTACTTCATAATAGCATGCAGTACTTCATGGTTATATGCAGTACTTCATATTTACATGCAGTACTTCATGGAAACATGCAGTACTTCATGGTAACATGTAGTACTTCATGGAAACATGCAGTACTATATGGTAGCATGCAGTACTTTATGGTAGCATGCGGTACTTCATGGTAAAATGCAGTACTTCATGGAAACATGCAGTACTTCATGGAAACATGCAGTACTTCATGGAAACATGCAGTACTTTATGGTAGCATGCAGTACTTCATGGTTACATGAAGTACTTTATGGTAGCATGCAGTACTTCATGGTAATATGCAGTACTTCATGGTAACATGCAGTACTTCATGGTAACATGCAGTACTTCATGGTAACATGCAGTACTTCATGTTAGCATGCAGTACTTTATGGTTATATGCAGTACTTCATATTTACATGCAGTACTTCATGGAAACATGCAGTACTTCATGGAAACATGCAGTAGTTCATGGTAGCATGCAGTACTTCATGGTAGCATGCAGTACTTCATGGTAATATGCAGTACTTCATGGTAACATGCAGTACTCAATGGAAACATGCAGTACTTTATGGTAGCATGCAGTACTTCATGGTTACATGAAGTACTTTATGGTAGCATGCAGTACTTCATGGTAATATGCAGTACTTCATGGTAACATGCAGTACTTCATGGAAACATGCAGTACTTCATGGTAATATGGAGTACTTCATGGTAACATGCAGTACTCAATGGAAACATGCAGTACTTTATGATAGCATGCAGTACTTCATGGTTACATGAAGTACTTTATGGTAGCATGCAGTACTTCATGGTAATATGCAGTACTTCATGGTAACATGCAGTACTTCATGGAAACATGCAGTACTTCATGGTAGCATTCAGTACTTCATGGTAATATGCAGTACTTCATGGAAACATGCAGTACTCCATGGAAACATGCAGTACTTTATGGTAGTATGCAGTACTCCATGGAAACATGCAGTACTTTATGGTAGTATGCAGTACTTCATGGTTATATGCAGTACTTCATATTTACATGCAGTACTTCATGGAAACATGCAGTACTTCATGGTAGCATGCAGTAATTCATGGTTACATGAAGTACTTTATGGTAGCATGCAGTACTTCATGGTAATATGCAGTACTTCATGGTAATATGCAGTACTTCATGGTAACATGCAGTACTTCATGGTAGCATGCAGTACTTCATGGTTATATGCAGTACTTCATATTTACATGCAGTACTTCACGGAAACATGCAGTACTTCATGGTAGCACGCAGTACTTCATGGTAATATGCAGTACTTCATGGTAACATGCAGTACTCCACGGAAACATGCAGTACTTTACAGTAGCATGCAGTACTTCATGATTACATTAAGTACTTTATAGTAGCATGCAGTACTTCATGGTAATATGCAGTACTTCATGGTAACATGCAGTACTTCATGAAGTACTTTATGGTAGCATGCAGTACTTCATGGTAATATGCAGTACTTCATGGTAACATGCAGTACTCAATGGAAACATGCAGTACTTTATGGTAGCATGCAGTACTTCATAGTTACATGAAGTACTTTATGGTAGCATGCAGTACTTCATGGTAATATGCAGTACTTCATGGTAACATGCAGTACTTCATGGAAACATGCAGTACTTCATGGTAATATGGAGTACTTCATGGTAACATGCAGTACTCAATGGAAACATGCAGTACTTTATGATAGCATGCAGTACTTCATGGTTACATGAAGTACTTTATGGTAGCATGCAGTACTTCATGGTAATATGCAGTACTTCATGGTAACATGCAGTACTTCATGGAAACATGCAGTACTTCATGGTAGCATTCAGTACTTCATGGTAATATGCAGTACTTCATGGAAACATGCAGTACTCCATGGAAACATGCAGTACTTTATGGTAGTATGCAGTACTCCATGGAAACATGCAGTACTTTATGGTAGTATGCAGTACTTCATGGTTATATGCAGTACTTCATATTTACATGCAGTACTTCATGGAAACATGCAGTACTTCATGGTAGCATGCAGTAATTCATGGTTACATGAAGTACTTTATGGTAGCATGCAGTACTTCATGGTAATATGCAGTACTTCATGGTAATATGCAGTACTTCATGGTAACATGCAGTACTTCATGGTAGCATGCAGTACTTCATGGTTATATGCAGTACTTCATATTTACATGCAGTACTTCACGGAAACATGCAGTACTTCATGGTAGCACGCAGTACTTCATGGTAATATGCAGTACTTCATGGTAACATGCAGTACTCCACGGAAACATGCAGTACTTTACAGTAGCATGCAGTACTTCATGATTACATTAAGTACTTTATAGTAGCATGCAGTACTTCATGGTAATATGCAGTACTTCATGGTAACATGCAGTACTTCATGAAGTACTTTATGGTAGCATGCAGTACTTCATGGTAATATGCAGTACTTCATGGTAACATGCAGTACTTTATGGTAGCATGCAGTACTTCATGGTTATATGCAGTACTTCATATTTACATGCAGTACTTCATGGAAACATGCAGTACTTTATGGTAGCATGCAGTACTTAATGGTAATATGCAGTACTTCATTGTAAAATGCAGTACTTCATGGTAACATGCAGTACTTCATGGTAACATAAAGTACTTTATGGTAAGATGCAATACTTCAAAATAACATGAAGTACTTAATGGTTACATAAATTACTTCATGGTAAAATGCAGTACTTATTGGTAACATGAAGTACTTCATGCAAACATGCAGTACTTCATGGTAGCATGCAGTAATTCATGGTAACATGCAGTACTTCATGGTAATATGCAGTACTTCATGGTAACATGCAGTACTTCATGGTAGCATGCAGTACTTCATAGTTATATGCAGTACTTCATATTTACATGCAGTAGTTCATGGAAACATGCAGTACTTTATGGTAGCATGCAGTACTTCATGGCAACATGCAGTACTTCATAATAGCATGCAGTACTTCATAGTTATATGCAGTACTTCATATTTACATGCAGTAGTTCATGGAAACATGCAGTACTTTATGGTAGCATGCAGTACTTCATGGCAACATGCAGTACTTCATAATAGCATGCAGTACTTCATAGTTATATGCAGTACTTCATATTTACATGCAGTACTTCATGGAAACATGCAGTACTTCATGGAAACATGCAGTACTTCATGGTAGCATGCAGTACTTCATGGTAATATGCAGTACTTCATGGTAACATGCAGTACTTCATGGCAACATGCAGTACTTCATAATAGCATGCAGTACTTCATGGTTATATGCAGTACTTCATATTTACATGCAGTACTTCATGGAAACATGCAGTACTTCATCGTAACATGCAGTACTTCATGGAAACATGCAGTACTTTATGGTAGCATGCAGTACTTCATGGTTACATGAAGTACTTTATGGTAGAATGCAGTACTTTATGGTAGCATGCGGTACTTCATGGTAATATGCAGTACTTCATGGTAGCATGCATTACTTCATGGTTATATGCAGTACTTCATATTTACATGCAGTACTTCATGAAAACATGCAGTACTTTATGGTAGCATGCAGTACTTCATGGTAATATGCAGTACTTCATGGTAACATGAAGTACTTCATAGTAACATGCAGTACTTCATGGCAACATGCAATACTTCATGGAAACATGCAGTACTTAATGGTAGCATGCAGTACTTCATGGTTACATGAAGTACTTAATGATAGCATGCAGTACTTCATG
Source organism: Macrosteles quadrilineatus (assembly GCF_028750875.1). Classification (NCBI taxonomy): domain Eukaryota; kingdom Metazoa; phylum Arthropoda; class Insecta; order Hemiptera; family Cicadellidae; genus Macrosteles; species Macrosteles quadrilineatus. The sequence continues at coordinate 24,441 of NW_026542876.1, forward strand.
GTAATATGCAGTACTTCATGGTAACATGCAGTACTTCATGGTAGCATGCAGTACTTCATGGTTATATGCAGTACTTCATATTTACATGCAGTACTTCATGGAAACATGCAGTACTTTATGGTAGCATGCAGTACTTCATGGTAATATGCAGTACTTCATGGTAAAATGCAGTACTTCATGGAAACATGCAGTACTTTACAGTAGCATGCAGTACTTCATGATTACATGAAGTACTTTATGGTAGCATGCAGTACTTCATTATAGCATGCAGTACTTCATGGTTATATGCAGTACTTCATGGTAACATGCAGTACTTCATGAAAACATGCAGTACTTCATGGTTATATGCAGTACTTCATAGTAGTACTTCATTACACAGTAATGAAGTACTTAAAGTCATTAACGTACTTCATGGTTACATGAAGTACTTTATGATAGCATGCAGTACTTCATGGTAATATGCAGTACTCCATGGAAACATGCAGTACTTTATGGTAGTATGCAGTACTTCATGGTTATATGCAGTACTTCATATTTACATGCAGTACTTCATGGAAAAATGCAGTATTTCATGGTAGCATGCAGTACTTCATGGTAGCATGCAGTACTTCTTGGTTATATGCACTACTCATATTTACATGCAGTACTTCACGGAAACTTGCAGTACTTCATGGTAACATGCAGTACTGCATGGAAACATGCAGTACTTTACAGTAGCATGCAGTACTTCATGATTACATGAAGTACTTTATGGTAGCATGCAGTACTTCATTATAGCATGCAGTACTTCATGGTTATATGCAGTACTTCATGGTAACATGCAGTACTTCATGAAAACATGCAGTACTTTATGGTAGCATGCAGTACTTCATGGTTACATGAAGTACTTTATGGTAGCATGCAGTACTTTATGGTAGCATGCGGTACTTCATGGTAACATGCAGTACTTCATAGTAGCATGCAGTACTTCATGGTTATATGCAGTACTTCATATTTACATGCAGTACTTCATGGAAACATACAGTACTTTATGGTAGCATGCAGTACTTCATAGTTACATGAAGTATTTTATGGTAGTATGCAGTACTTCATGGTTATATGCAGTACTTCATATTTACATGCAGTACTTCATGGAAAAATTCAGTACTTCATGGTAGCATGCAGTACTTCATGGTAATATGCAGTACTTTATGGTTATATGCAGTACTTCATATTTACATGCAGTACTTCATGGAAAAATGCAGTACTTCATGGTAGCATGCAGTACTTCATGGTAATATGCAGTACTTCATGGTAACATGCAGTACTCCATTGAAACATGCAGTACTTTACAGTAGCATGCAGTACTTCATGATTACATGAAGTACTTTATGGTAGCATGCAGTACTTCATGGTAGCATGCAGTACTTCATGGTTATATGCAGTACTTCATATTTACAAGCAGTACTTCATGGAAACATGCAGTACTTCATGGTAGCATGCAGTACTTCATGGTAATATGCAGTACTTCATGGTAACATGCAGTACTCCATGGAAACATGCAGTACTTTACAGTAGCATGCAGTACTTCATGGTTACATGAAGTAGTTTATGGTAGCATGCAGTACTTCATGGTAATATGCAGTACTTCATGGTAACATGGAGTACTTTTTGGTAGCATGCAGTACTTCATGGTTATATGCAGTACTTCATATTTACATGCAGTACTTCATGGAAACATGCAGTACTTCATGGTAGCATGCAGTACTTCATGGTAATATGCAGTACTTTATGGTAATATGCAGTACTTCATGGTTACATGAAGTACTTTATGGAAACATGCAGTACTTCATGGTAGCATGCAGTAATTCATGGTAATATGCAGTACTTCATGGAAACATGCAGTACTTAATGGAAACATGCAGTACTTCATGGAAACATGCAGTACTTCATGGAAACATGCAGTACTTCATGGTAGCATGCAGTACTTCATGGTAATATGCAGTACTTCATGGTAGCATGCAGTACTTCATGGTAATATGCAGTACTTCATGGTAACATGCAGTACTTCATGGCAACATGCAGTACTTCATAATTTCATGCAGTACTTCATGGTTATATGCAGTACTTCATATTTACATGCAGTACTTCATGAAAACATGCAGTACTTCATGGTAACATGCAGTACTTCATGAAAACATGCAGTACTTTATGGTAGCATGCAGTACTTCATGGTTACATGAAGTACTTTATGGTAGCATGCAGTACTTTATGGTAGCATGCGGTACTTTATGGTAACATGCAGTACTTAATGGCAGCATGCAGTACTTCATGGTTATATGCAGTACTTCATATTTACATGCAGTACTTCATGGAAACATGCAGTACTTTATGGTAGCATGCAGTACTTCATGGTTACATGAAGTACTTTATGGTAGCATGCAGTACTTCATGGTAATATGCAGTACTTCATGGTAACATGCAGTACTTCATGGTAACATGCAGTACTTCATGGTAACATGCAGTACTTCATGGTAACATGCAGTACTTCATGTTAGCATGCAGTACTTTATGGTTATATGCAGTACTTCATATTTACATGCAGTACTTCATGGAAACATGCAGTACTTCATGGAAACATGCAGTACTTCATGGTAGCATGCAGTACTTCATGGTAGCATGCAGTACTTCATGGTAATATGCAGTACTTCATGGTAACATGCAGTACTCAATGGAAACATGCAGTACTTTATGGTAGCATGCAGTACTTCATGGTTACATGAAGCACTTTATGGTAGCATGCAGTACTTCATGGTAATATGCAGTACTTCATGGTAACATGCAGTACTTCATGGAAACATGCAGTACTTCATGGTAATATGGAGTACTTCATGGTAACATGCAGTACTCAATGTAAACATGCAGTACTTTATGATAGCATGCAGTACTTCATGGTTACATGAAGTACTTTATGGTAGCATGCAGTACTTCATGGTAATATGCAGTACTTCATGGTAACATGCAGTACTTCATAAAAACATGCAGTACTTCATGGTAGCATTCAGTACTTCATGGTAATATGCAGTACTTCATGGAAACATGCAGTACTCCATGGAAACATGCAGTACTTTATGGTAGTATGCAGTACTCCATAGAAACATGCAGTACTTTATGGTAGTATGCAGTATTTCTTGGTTATATGCAGTACTTCATATTTACATGCAGTACTTCATGGAAACATGCAGTACTTCATGGTAGCATGCAGTACTTCATGGTTACATGAAGTACTTTATGGTAGCATGCAGTACTTCATGGTAATATGCAGTACTTCATGGTAATATGCAGTACTTCATGGTAACATGCAGTACTTCATGGTAGCATGCAGTACTTCATGGTTATATGCAGTACTTCATATTTACATGCAGTACTTCACGGAAACATGCAGTACTTCATGGTAGCACGCAGTACTTCATGGTAATATGCAGTATTCATGGTAACATGCAGTACTCCACGGAAACATGCAGTACTTTACAGTAGCATGCAGTACTTCATGGTAATATGCAGTACTTCATGGTAACATGCAGTACTTCATGAAGTACTTTATGGTAGCATGCAGTACTTCATGGTAATATGCAGTACTTCATGGTAACATGCAGTACTTTATGGTAGCATGCAGTACTTCATGGTTAAATGCAGTACTTCATATTTACATGCAGTACTTCATGGAAACATGCAGTATTTCATGGTAATATGCAGTACTTTATGGTTATATGCAGTACTTCATGGTTACATGAAGTACTTTATGGTAACATGCAGTACTTCATAGTAGCATGCAGTACTTCATGGTTATATGCAGTACTTCATATTTACATGCAGTACTTCATGGAAACATGCAGTACTTTATGGTAGCATGCAGTACTTAATGGTAATATGCAGTACTTCATGGTAAAATGCAGTACTTCATGGTAACATAAAGTACTTTATGGTAAGATGCAATACTTCAAAATATCATGAAGTACTTAATGTTTACATAAATTACTTCATGGTAAAATGCAGTACTTATTGGTAACATGAAGTACTTCATGCAAACATGCAGTACTTCATGGTAGCATGCAGTACTTCATGGTAACATGCAGTACTTCCTGGAAACATGCAGTACTTCATGGAAACATGCAATACTTCATGGAAACATGCAGTACTTAATGGTAGCATGCAGTACTTCATGGTTACATGAAGTACTTTATGATAGCATGCGGTACTTCATGGTAATATGCAGTACTTCATGGTAACATGCAGTACTTCATGGTAGCATGCAGTAATTCATAGTTATATGCAGTACTTCATATTTACATGCAGTACTTCATGGAAACATGCAGTACTTTATGGTAGCATGCAGTACTTCATGGCAACATGCAGTACTTCATAATAGCATGCAGTACTTCATAGTTATATGCAGTACTTCATATTTACATGCAGTACTTCATGGAAACATGCAGTACTTCATGGAAACATGCAGTACTTCATGGTAGCATGCAGTACTTCATGGTAATATGCAGTACTTCATGGTAACATGCAGTACTTCATGGCAACATGCAGTACTTCATAATAGCATGCAGTACTTCATGGTTATATGCAGTACTTCATATTTACATGCAGTACTTCATGGAAACATGCAGTACTTCATCGTAACATGCAGTACTTCATGGAAACATGCAGTACTTTATGGTAGCATGCAGTACTTCATGGTTACATGAAGTACTTTATGGTAGAATGCAGTACTTTATGGTAGCATGCGGTACTTCATGGTAATATGCAGTACTTCATGGTAGCATGCAGTACTTCATGGTTATATGCAGTACTTCATATTTACATGCAGTACTTCATGAAAACATGCAGTACTTTATGGTAGCATGCAGTACTTCATGGTAATATGCAGTACTTAATGGTAGCATGCAGTACTTCATGGTTACATGAAGTACTTTATGATAGCATGCAATACTTCATGGTAATATGCAGTACTTCATGGTAACATGCAGTACTTCATGGTTATATGCAGTACTTCATATTTACATGCAGTACTTCATGGAAACATACAGTACTTTATGGTAGCATGCAGTACTTCATAGTTACATGAAGTATTTTATGGTAGTATGCAGTACTTCATGGTTATATGCAGTACTTCATATTTACATGCAGTACTTCATGGAAAAATGCAGTGCTTCATGGTAGCATACAGTACTTCATGGTAATATGCAGTACTTTATGGTTATATGCAGTACTTCATATTTACATGCAGTACTTCATGGAAAAATGCAGTACTTCATGGTAGCATGCAGTACTTCATGGTAATATGCAGTACTTCATGGTAACATGGAGTACTTTTTGGTAGCATGCAGTACTTCATGGTTATATGCAGTACTTCATATTTACATGCAGTACTTCATGGAAACATGCAGTACTTCATGGTAGCATGCAGTACTTCATGGTAATATGCAGTACTTTATGGTAATATGCAGTACTTCATGGTTACATGAAGTACTTTATGGAAACATGCAGTACTTCATGGTAGCATGCAGTACTTCATGGTAATATGCAGTACTTCATGGAAACATGCAGTACTTCATGGAAACATGCAGTACTTCATGGAAACATGCAGTACTTCATGGAAACATGCAGTACTTCATGGTAGCATGCAGTACTTCATGGTAATATGCAGTACTTCATGGTAGCATGCAGTACTTCATGGTAATATGCAGTACTTCATGGTAACATGCAGTACTTCATGGCAACATGCAGTACTTCATAATTTCATGCAGTACTTCATGGTTATATGCAGTACTTCATATTTACATGCAGTACTTCATGAAAACATGCAGTACTTCATGGTAACATGCAGTACTTCATGAAAACATGCAGTACTTTATGGTAGCATGCAGTACTTCATGGTTACATGAAGTATTTTATGGTAGCATGCAGTACTTTATGGTAGCATGCGGTACTTTATGGTAACATGCAGTACTTAATGGCAGCATGCAGTACTTCATGGTTATATGCAGTACTTCATATTTACATGCAGTACTTCATGGAAACATGCAGTACTTTATGGTAGCATGCAGTACTTCATGGTTACATGAAGTACTTTATGGTAGCATGCAGTACTTCATGGTAATATGCAGTACTTCATGGTAACATGCAGTACTTCATGGTAACATGCAGTACTTCATGGTAACATGCAGTACTTCATGGTAACATGCAGTACTTCATGTTAGCATGCAGTACTTTATGGTTATATGCAGTACTTCATATTTACATGCAGTACTTCATGGAAACATGCAGTACTTCATGGAAACATGCAGTACTTCATGGTAGCATGCAGTACTTCATGGTAGCATGCAGTACTTCATGGTAATATGCAGTACTTCATGGTAACATGCAGTACTCAATGGAAACATGCAGTACTTTATGGTAGCATGCAGTACTTCATGGTTACATGAAGTACTTTATGGTAGCATGCAGTACTTCATGGTAATATGCAGTACTTCATGGTAACATGCAGTACTTCATGGAAACATGCAGTACTTCATGGTAATATGGAGTACTTCATGGTAACATGCAGTACTCAATGTAAACATGCAGTACTTTATGATAGCATGCAGTACTTCATGGTTACATGAAGTACTTTATGGTAGCATGCAGTACTTCATGGTAATATGCAGTACTTCATGGTAACATGCAGTACTTCATAAAAACATGCAGTACTTCATGGTAGCATTCAGTACTTCATGGTAATATGCAGTACTTCATGGAAACATGCAGTACTCCATGGAAACATGCAGTACTTTATGGTAGTATGCAGTACTCCATAGAAACATGCAGTACTTTATGGTAGTATGCAGTATTTCTTGGTTATATGCAGTACTTCATATTTACATGCAGTACTTCATGGAAACATGCAGTACTTCATGGTAGCATGCAGTACTTCATGGTTACATGAAGTACTTTATGGTAGCATGCAGTACTTCATGGTAATATGCAGTACTTCATGGTAATATGCAGTACTTCATGGTAACATGCAGTACTTCATGGTAGCATGCAGTACTTCATGGTTATATGCAGTACTTCATATTTACATGCAGTACTTCACGGAAACATGCAGTACTTCATGGTAGCACGCAGTACTTCATGGTAATATGCAGTACTTCATGGTAACATGCAGTACTCCACGGAAACATGCAGTACTTTACAGTAGCATGCAGTACTTCATGATTACGTTAAGTACTTTATAGTAGCATGCAGTACTTCATGGTAATATGCAGTACTTCATGGTAACATGCAGTACTTCATGAAGTACTTTATGGTAGCATGCAGTACTTCATGGTAATATGCAGTACTTCATGGTAACATGCAGTACTTTATGGTAGCATGCAGTACTTCATGGTTAAATGCAGTACTTCATATTTACATGCAGTACTTCATGGAAACATGCAGTATTTCATGGTAATATGCAGTACTTTATGGTTATATGCAGTACTTCATGGTTACATGAAGTACTTTATGGTAACATGCAGTACTTCATAGTAGCATGCAGTACTTCATGGTTATATGCAGTACTTCATATTTACATGCAGTACTTCATGGAAACATGCAGTACTTTATGGTAGCATGCAGTACTTAATGGTAATATGCAGTACTTCATGGTAAAATGCAGTACTTCATGGTAACATGCAGTACTTCATGGTAACATAAAGTACTTTATGGTAAGATGCAATACTTCAAAATAACATGAAGTACTTAATGGTTACATAAATTACTTCATGGTAAAATGCAGTACTTATTGGTAACATGAAGTACTTCATGCAAACATGCAGTACTTCATGGTAGCATGCAGTACTTCATGGTAACATGCAGTACTTCCTGGAAACATGCAGTACTTCATGGAAACATGCAATACTTCATGGAAACATGCAGTACTTAATGGTAGCATGCAGTACTTCATGGTTACATGAAGTACTTTATGATAGCATGCAGTACTTCATGGTAATATGCAGTACTTCATGGTAACATGCAGTACTTCATGGTAGCATGCAGTACTTCATAGTTATATGCAGTACTTCATATTTACATGCAGTACTTCATGGAAACATGCAGTACTTTATGGTAGCATGCAGTACTTCATGGCAACATGCAGTACTTCATAATAGCATGCAGTACTTCATAGTTATATGCAGTACTTCATATTTACATGCAGTACTTCATGGAAACATGCAGTACTTCATGGAAACATGCAGTACTTCATGGTAGCATGCAGTACTTCATGGTAATATGCAGTACTTCATGGTAACATGCAGTACTTCATGGCAACATGCAGTACTTCATAATAGCATGCAGTACTTCATGGTTATATGCAGTACTTCATATTTACATGCAGTACTTCATGGAAACATGCAGTACTTCATCGTAACATGCAGTACTTCATGGAAACATGCAGTACTTTATGGTAGCATGCAGTACTTCATGGTTACATGAAGTACTTTATGGTAGAATGCAGTACTTTATGGTAGCATGCGGTACTTCATGGTAATATGCAGTACTTCATGGTAGCATGCAGTACTTCATGGTTATATGCAGTACTTCATATTTACATGCAGTACTTCATGAAAACATGCAGTACTTTATGGTAGCATGCAGTACTTCATGGTAATATGCAGTACTTCATGGTAACATGAAGTACTTCATAGTAACATGCAGTACTTCATGGCAACATGCAATACTTCATGGAAACATGCAGTACTTAATGGTAGCATGCAGTACTTCATGGTTACATGAAGTACTTTATGATAGCATGCAGTACTTCATGGTAATATGCAGTACTTCATGGTAACATGCAGTACTTCATGGTAGCATGCAGTACTTCATGGTTATATGCAGTACTTCATATTTACATGCAGTACTTCATGGAAACATGCAGTACTTTATGGTAGCATGCAGTACTTCATGGTTACATGAAGTACTTAATGGTAGCATGCAGTACTTCATGGTTACATGAAGTACTTTATGATAGCATGCAGTACTTCATGGTAATATGCAGTACTCCATGGAAACATGCAGTACTTTATGGTAGTATGCAGTACTTCATGGTTATATGCAGTACTTCATATTTACATGCAGTACTTCATGGAAAAATGCAGTATTTCATGGTAGCATGCAGTACTTCATGGTAGCATGCAGTACTTCTTGGTTATATGCACTACTCATATTTACATGCAGTACTTCACGGAAACTTGCAGTACTTCATGGTAACATGCAGTACTGCATGGAAACATGCAGTACTTTACAGTAGCATGCAGTACTTCATGATTACATGAAGTACTTTATGGTAGCATGCAGTACTTCATGGTAGCATGCAGTACTTCATGGTTATATGCAGTACTTCATATTTACAAGCAGTACTTCATGGAAACATGCAGTACTTCATGGTAGCATGCAGTACTTTATGGTAATATGCAGTACTTCATGGTAACATGCAGTACTCAATGGAAACATGCAGTACTTTTTGGTAGCATGCAGTACTTCATGGTTATATGCAGTACTTCATATTTACATGCAGTACTTCATGGAAACATGCAGTACTTCATGGAAACATGCAGTACTTCATGGAAACATGCAGTACTTCATGGTAGCATGCAGTACTTCATGGTAATATGCAGTACTTCATGGTAACATGCAGTACTTCATGGTAATATGCAGTACTTCATGGTAACATGCAGTACTTCATGGTAACATGCAGTACTTCATTATAGCATGCAGTACTTCATGGTTATATGCAGTACTTCATGGTAACATGCAGTACTTCATGAAAACATGCAGTACTTTATGGTAGCATGCAGTACTTCATGGTTACATGAAGTACTTTATGGTAGCATGCAGTACTTCATTATAGCATGCAGTACTTCATGGTAACATGCAGTACTTCATGGTAACATAAAGTACTTTATGGTAAGATGCAATACTTCAAAATAACATGAAGTACTTAATGGTTACATAAATTACTTCATGGTAAAATGCAGTACTTATTGGTAACATGAAGTACTTCATGCAAACATGCAGTACTTCATGGTAGCATGCAGTACTTCATGGTAACATGCAGTACTTCCTGGAAACATGCAGTACTTCATGGAAACATGCAATACTTCATGGAAACATGCAGTACTTAATGGTAGCATGCAGTACTACATGGTTACATGAAGTACTTTATGATAGCATGCAGTACTTCATGGTAATATGCAGTACTTCATGGTAACATGCAGTACTTCATGGTAGCATGCAGTACTTCATAGTTATATGCAGTACTTCATATTTACATGCAGTACTTCATGGAAACATGCAGTACTTTATGGTAGCATGCAGTACTTCATGGCAACATGCAGTACTTCATAATAGCATGCAGTACTTCATAGTTATATGCAGTACTTCATATTTACATGCAGTACTTCATGGAAACATGCAGTACTTCATGGAAACATGCAGTACTTCATGGTAGCATGCAGTACTTCATGGTAATATGCAGTACTTCATGGTAACATGCAGTACTTCATGGCAACATGCAGTACTTCATAATAGCATGCAGTACTTCATGGTTATATGCAGTACTTCATATTTACATGCAGTACTTCATGGAAACATGCAGTACTTCATCGTAACATGCAGTACTTCATGGAAACATGCAGTACTTTATGGTAGCATGCAGTACTTCATGGTTACATGAAGTACTTTATGGTAGAATGCAGTACTTTATGGTAGTATGCAGTACTTCATGGTTACATGAAGTACTTTATGATAGCATGCAGTACTTCATGGTAATATGCAGTACTTCATGGTAACATGCAGTACTTCATGGTAGCATGCAGTACTTCATGGTTATATGCAGTACTTCATATTTACATGCAGTACTTCATGGAAACATGCAGTACTTTATGGTAGCATGCAGTACTTCATGGTTACATGAAGTACTTAATGGTAGCATGCAGTACTTCATGGTTACATGAAGTACTTTATGATAGCATGCAGTACTTCATGGTAATATGCAGTACTTCATGGTAACATGCAGTACTTCATGGTAGCATGCAGTACTTCATGGTTATATGCAGTACTTCATATTTACATGCAGTACTTCATGGAAACATGCAGTACTTTATGGTAGCATGCAGTACTTCATGGTTACATGAAGTACTTAATGGTAGCATGCAGTACTTCATGGTTACATGAAGTACTTTATGATAGCATGCAGTACTTCATGGTAATATGCAGTACTCCATGGAAACATGCAGTACTTTATGGTAGTATGCAGTACTTCACGGAAACTTGCAGTACTTCATGGTAACATGCAGTACTTCATGGTAACATGCAGTACTTCATTATAGCATGCAGTACTTCATGGTTATATGCAGTACTTCATGGTAACATGCAGTACTTCATGAAAACATGCAGTACTTTATGGTAGCATGCAGTACTTCATGGTTACATGAAGTACTTTATGGTAGCATGCAGTACTTCAATATAGCATGCAGTACTTCATGGTAACATGCAGTACTTCATGGTAATATAAAGTACTTTATGGTAAGATGCAATACTTCAAAATAACATGAAGTACTTAATGGTTACATAAATTACTTCATGGTAGCATGCAGTACTTCATGGTAACATGCAGTACTTCCTGGAAACATGCAGTACTTCATGGAAACATGCAATACTTCATGGAAACATGCAGTACTTAAACATAAACATAAAGTACATAACATAAACATAAAGTAACATAAAGTACTGCATGGTAGCATGTAGTACTTCATGGTTATATGCAGTACTTCATATTTACATGCAGTACTTCATGGAAAAATGCAGTACTTCATGGTAGCATGCAGTACTTCATGGTAATATGCAGTACCTAATGGTAATATGCAGTACTTCATGGTTACATGAGGTACTTTATGGAAACATGCAGTACTTCATGGTAGCATGCAGTACTTCATGGTTATATGCAGTACTTCATATTTACATGCAGTACTTCATGGAAACATGCAGTTCTTCATGGTAGCATGCAGTACTTCATGGTAATATGCAGTACTTTATGGTAATATGCAGTACTTATTGGTAACATGAAGTACTTCATGGAAACATGCAGTACTTCATGGTAGCATGCAGTACTTCATGGTAATATGCAGTACTTCATGGAAACATGCAGTACTTCATGGAAACATGCGGTACTTCATGGAAACATGCAGTACTTCATGGAAACATGCAGTACTTCATGGTAGCATGCAGTACTTTATGGTAATATGCAGTACTTCATGGTAACATGCAGTACTTCATGGCAACATTCAGTACTTTTTGGTAGCATGCAGTACTTCATGGTTATATGCAGTACTTCATATTTACATGCAGTACTTCATGGAAACATGCAGTACTTCATGGTAGCATGCAGTACTTCATGGTAATATGCAGTACTTTATGGTAATATGCAGTACTTCATGGTTACATGCAGTACTTCATGGTAATATGCAGTACTTCATGGAAACATGCAGTACTTCATGGAAACATGCAGTACTTCATGGAAACATGCAGTACTTCATGGAAACATGCAGTACTTCATGGAAACATGCAGTACTTCATGGAAACATGCAGTACTTAATGGTAGCATGCAGTACTTCATGGTAATATGCAGTACTTCATGGTAACATGCAGTACTTCATGGCAACATGCAGTACTTCATAATAGCATGCAGTACTTCATGGTTATATGCAGTACTTCATATTTACATGCAGTACTTCATGGAAACATGCAGTACTTCATGGTAACATGCAGTACTTCATGGAAACATGCAGTAATTTATGGTAGCATGCAGTACTTCATGGTTACATGAAGTACTTTATGGTAGCATGCAGTACTTTATGGTAGCATGCGGTACTTCATGGTAACATGCAGTACTTCATGGTAGCATGCAGTACTTCATGGTTATATGCAGTACTTCATATTTAAATGCAATACTTTATGGAAACATGCAGTACTTTATGGTAGCATGCAGTACTTCATGGTTACATGAAGTATTTTATGGTAGTATGCAGTACTTCATGGTTATATGCAGTACTTCATATTTACATGCAGTACTTCATGGAAAAATGCAGTACTTCATGGTAGCATGCAGTACTTCATGGTAATATGCAGTACTTTATGGTAATATGCAGTACTTCATAATTACATGAAGTACTTTATGGAAACATGCAGTACTTCATGGTAGCATGCAGTACTTCATGGTTATATGCAGTACTTCATATGTACATGCAGTACTTCATGGAATCATGCAGTACTTCATGGTATCATGCAGTACTTCATGGTAATATGCAGTACTTCATGGTAACATACTGCATGTTTCCATGAAGTACTGCATATTACCATGAAATACTGCATGCTACAATGAAGTACTGCATGTTTCCATAAAGTACTTCATGTAACCATGAAGTACTGCATGCTATTATGAAGTACTGCATGTTTCCATTGAGTACTGCATGTTACCATGAAGTACTCCATATTACCATAAAGTACTGCATGTTTCCATGAAGTACTGCATGTTTCCATGAAGTACTGCATGTTTCCATGAAGAACTGCATGTTACCATGAAGTACTGCATGTTTCCATGAAGTACTGCATGTAAATATGAAGTACTGCATGTTTCCATGAAGTACTGCATGTTATTATGAAGTACTGCATTTTACCATGAAGTACCGCATGCTACCATGAAGTACTGCATATTACCATGAAGTACCGCATGCTACTATAAAGTACTTCATGTAACCATAAAGTACTGCATGCTACCATGAAGTACTGCATGTTTCCATGAAGTACTGCATCTAAATATGAAGTACTGCATATAACCATGAAGTACTGCATACTATCATAAAGTACTGCATGCTACCATGAAGTACTGCATGCTACCATGAAGTACTGCATGCTACCATGAAGTACTGCATGTTTCCATGAAGTACTGCATGTAAATATGAAGTAATGCATGTTACATGCAGTACTTTATGGTAGCATGCAGTACTTCATGGTTATATGCAGTACTTCATATTTACATGCAGTACTTCATGGAAACATGCAGTACTTCATGGTAGCATGCAGTACTTCATGGTAATATGCAGTACTTTATGGTAACATGCAGTACTTCATAATAGCATGCAGTACTTCATGGTTATATGCAGTACTTTATATTTACATGCAGTACTTCATGGAAACATGCAGTACTTCATGGTAACATGCAGTTCTTCATGGAAAGATGCAGTACTTTATGGTAGCATGCAGTACTTCATGGTTACATGAAGTACTTTATGGTAGCATGCAGTACTTCATGGTAATATGCAGTACTTCATGGTAACATGCAGTACTTCATAATTACATGCAGTACTTCATGGAACATGCAGAACTTCATGGTAGCATGCAGTACTTCATGGTAGCATGCAGTACTTTATGATAGTATGCAGTACTTCATGGTTATATGCAGTACTTCATATTTACATGCAGTACTTCATGGAAACTTGCAGTACTTCATGGTAGCATGCAGTACTTCATGGTTACATGAGGTACTTTATGGTAGCATGCAGTACTTAATGGTAATATGCAGTACTTCATGGTAACATGCAGTACTTCATGGTAGCATGCAGTACTTCATGGTTATATGCAGTACTTCATATTTACATGCAGTACTTCATGGAAACATGCAGTACTTCATGGTAGCATGCAGTACTTCATGGTAATATGCAGTACTTCATGGTAACATGCAGTACTCCATGGAAACATGCAGTACTTTACAGTAGCATGCAGTACTTCATGATTACATGAAGTACTTTATAGTAGCATGCAGTACTTCATGGTAATATGCAGTACTTCATGGTAACATGCAGTACTTCATGATTACATGAAGTACTTTATGGTAGCATGCAGTACTTCATGGTAATATGCAGTACTTCATGGTAACATGCAGTACTTTATGGTAGCATGCAGTACTTCATGGTTATATGCAGTACTTCATATTTACATGCAGTACTTCATGGAAACATGCAGTACTTCATGGTAGCATGCAGTACTTCATGGTAATATGCAGTACTTCACGGAAACATGCAGTACTCCATGGAAACATGCAGTACTTTATGGTAGTATGCAGTACTTCATGGTTATATGCAGTACTTCATATTTACATGCAGTACTTCATGGAAACATGCAGTCCTTCATGGTAGCATGCAGTACTTCATGGTAGCATGCAGTAATTTATGATAGTATGCAGTACTTCATGGTTATATGCAGTACTTCATATTTACATGCAGTACTTCATGGAAACATGCAGTACTTCATGGTAGCATGCAGTACTTCATGGTTACATGAAGTACTTTATGGTAGCATGCAGTACTTCATGGTAATATGCAGTACTTCATTGTAACATGCAGTACTTCATGGTAGCATGCAGTACTTCATGGTTATATGCAGTACTTCATATTTACATGCATAACTTCATGGAAACATGCAGTACTTCATGGTAGCATGCAGTACTTCATGGTAATATGCAGTACTTCAAGGTAACATGCAGTACTCCATGGAAACATGCAGTACTTTACAGTAGCATGCAGTACTTCATGATTACATGAAGTACTTTATAGTAGCATGCAGTACTTCATGGTAATATGCAGTACTTCATGGTAACATGCTTACTTCATGATTACATAAAGTACTTTATGGTAGCATGCAGTACTTCATGGTAATATGCAGTACTTCATGGTAACATGCAGTACTTTATGGTAGCATGCAGTACTTCATGGTTATATGCAGTACTTCATATTTACATGCAGTACTTCATGGAAACATGCACTATTTGATGGTAGCATGCAGTACTTCATGGTAATATGCAGTACTTTATGGTAATATGCAGTACTTCATGGTTACATGAAGTACTTTATGTTAACATGCAGTACTTCATAGTAGCATGCAGTACTTCATGGTTATATGCAGTACTTCATATTTACATGCAGTACTTCATGGAAACATGCAGTACTTTATGGTAGCATGCAGTACTTCATGGTAATATGCAGTACTTCATGGTAAAATGCAGTACTTCATGGTAACATGCAGTACTTCATGGTAACATAAAGTACTTTATGGTAAGATGCAATACTTCAAAATAACATGAAGTACTTAATGGTTACATAAATTACTTCATGGTAAAATGCAGTACTTATTGGTAACATGAAGTACTTCATGGAAACATGCAGTACTTCATGGTAGCATGCAGTACTTCATGGTAATATGCAGTACTTCATGGAAACATGCAGTACTTCATGGAAAAAAGCATTACTTCATGGAAACATGCAGTACTTCATGGTAACATGCAGTACTTCATGATTACATGAAGTACTTTATGGTAGCATGCAGTACTTCATGGTAATATGCAGTACTTCATGGTAACATGCAGTACTTTATGGTAGCATGCAGTACTTCATGGTTATATGCAGTACTTCATATTTACATGCAGTACTTCATGGAAACATGCAGTACTTCATGGTAGCATGCAGTACTTCATGGTAATATGCAGTACTTTATGGTAATATGCAGTACTTCATGGTTACATGAAGTACTTTATGGTAACATGCAGTACTTAATAGTAGCATGCAGTACTTCATGGTTATATGCAGTACTTCATATTTACATGCAGTACTTCATGGAAACATGCAGTACTTTACGGTAGCATGCAGTACTTCATGGTAATATGCAGAACTTCATGGTAAAATGCAGTACTTCATGGTAACATGCAGTACTTCATGGTTACATAAAGTACTTTATGGTAAGATGCAATACTTCAAAATAACATGAAGTACTTAATGGTTACATAAATTACTTCATGGTAAAATGCAGTACTTATTGGTAACATGAAGTACTTCATGGAAACATGCAGTACTTCATGGAAACATGCAGTACTTCATGGAAACATGCAGTACTTCATGGTAGCATGCAGTACTTCATGGTAATATGCAGTACTTCTTTGAAACATGCAGTACTTCATAGAAACATGCAGTACTTCATGGAAATATGCAGTACTTCATGAAAACTTGCAGTACTTCATGGAAACATGCAGTACTTCATGGTAGCATGCAGTACTTCATGGCAATATGCAGTACTTCATGGTAACATGCAGTACTTCATTGCAACATGCAGTACTTTATAATAGCATGCAGTACTTCATGGTTATATGCAGTACTTCATATTTACATGCAGTACTTCATGGAAACATGCAGTACTTCATCGTAACATGCAGTACTTCATGGAAACATGCAGTACTTCATGGTAACATACTGCATGTTTCCATGAAGTACTGCATATTACCATGAAATACTGCATGCTACAATGAAGTACTGCATGTTTCCATAAAGTACTTCATGTAACCATGAAGTACTGCATGCTATTATGAAGTACTGCATGTTTCCATTGAGTACTGCATGTTACCATGAAGTACTCCATATTACCATAAAGTACTGCATGTTTCCATGAAGTACTGCATGTTTCCATGAAGTACTGCATGTTTCCATGAAGAACTGCATGTTACCATGAAGTACTGCATGTTTCCATGAAGTACTGCATGTAAATATGAAGTACTGCATGTTTCCATGAAGTACTGCATGTTATTATGAAGTACTGCATTTTACCATGAAGTACCGCATGCTACCATGAAGTACTGCATATTACCATGAAGTACCGCATGCTACTATAAAGTACTTCATGTAACCATAAAGTACTGCATGCTACCATGAAGTACTGCATGTTTCCATGAAGTACTGCATCTAAATATGAAGTACTGCATATAACCATGAAGTACTGCATACTATCATAAAGTACTGCATGCTACCATGAAGTACTGCATGCTACCATGAAGTACTGCATGCTACCATGAAGTACTGCATGTTTCCATGAAGTACTGCATGTAAATATGAAGTAATGCATGTTACATGCAGTACTTTATGGTAGCATGCAGTACTTCATGGTTATATGCAGTACTTCATATTTACATGCAGTACTTCATGGAAACATGCAGTACTTCATGGTAGCATGCAGTACTTCATGGTAATATGCAGTACTTTATGGTAACATGCAGTACTTCATAATAGCATGCAGTACTTCATGGTTATATGCAGTACTTTATATTTACATGCAGTACTTCATGGAAACATGCAGTACTTCATGGTAACATGCAGTTCTTCATGGAAAGATGCAGTACTTTATGGTAGCATGCAGTACTTCATGGTTACATGAAGTACTTTATGGTAGCATGCAGTACTTCATGGTAATATGCAGTACTTCATGGTAACATGCAGTACTTCATAATTACATGCAGTACTTCATGGAACATGCAGAACTTCATGGTAGCATGCAGTACTTCATGGTAGCATGCAGTACTTTATGATAGTATGCAGTACTTCATGGTTATATGCAGTACTTCATATTTACATGCAGTACTTCATGGAAACTTGCAGTACTTCATGGTAGCATGCAGTACTTCATGGTTACATGAGGTACTTTATGGTAGCATGCAGTACTTAATGGTAATATGCAGTACTTCATGGTAACATGCAGTACTTCATGGTAGCATGCAGTACTTCATGGTTATATGCAGTACTTCATATTTACATGCAGTACTTCATGGAAACATGCAGTACTTCATGGTAGCATGCAGTACTTCATGGTAATATGCAGTACTTCATGGTAACATGCAGTACTCCATGGAAACATGCAGTACTTTACAGTAGCATGCAGTACTTCATGATTACATGAAGTACTTTATAGTAGCATGCAGTACTTCATGGTAATATGCAGTACTTCATGGTAACATGCAGTACTTCATGATTACATGAAGTACTTTATGGTAGCATGCAGTACTTCATGGTAATATGCAGTACTTCATGGTAACATGCAGTACTTTATGGTAGCATGCAGTACTTCATGGTTATATGCAGTACTTCATATTTACATGCAGTACTTCATGGAAACATGCAGTACTTCATGGTAGCATGCAGTACTTCATGGTAATATGCAGTACTTCACGGAAACATGCAGTACTCCATGGAAACATGCAGTACTTTATGGTAGTATGCAGTACTTCATGGTTATATGCAGTACTTCATATTTACATGCAGTACTTCATGGAAACATGCAGTCCTTCATGGTAGCATGCAGTACTTCATGGTAGCATGCAGTAATTTATGATAGTATGCAGTACTTCATGGTTATATGCAGTACTTCATATTTACATGCAGTACTTCATGGAAACATGCAGTACTTCATGGTAGCATGCAGTACTTCATGGTTACATGAAGTACTTTATGGTAGCATGCAGTACTTCATGGTAATATGCAGTACTTCATTGTAACATGCAGTACTTCATGGTAGCATGCAGTACTTCATGGTTATATGCAGTACTTCATATTTACATGCATAACTTCATGGAAACATGCAGTACTTCATGGTAGCATGCAGTACTTCATGGTAATATGCAGTACTTCAAGGTAACATGCAGTACTCCATGGAAACATGCAGTACTTTACAGTAGCATGCAGTACTTCATGATTACATGAAGTACTTTATAGTAGCATGCAGTACTTCATGGTAATATGCAGTACTTCATGGTAACATGCTTACTTCATGATTACATAAAGTACTTTATGGTAGCATGCAGTACTTCATGGTAATATGCAGTACTTCATGGTAACATGCAGTACTTTATGGTAGCATGCAGTACTTCATGGTTATATGCAGTACTTCATATTTACATGCAGTACTTCATGGAAACATGCACTATTTGATGGTAGCATGCAGTACTTCATGGTAATATGCAGTACTTTATGGTAATATGCAGTACTTCATGGTTACATGAAGTACTTTATGTTAACATGCAGTACTTCATAGTAGCATGCAGTACTTCATGGTTATATGCAGTACTTCATATTTACATGCAGTACTTCATGGAAACATGCAGTACTTTATGGTAGCATGCAGTACTTCATGGTAATATGCAGTACTTCATGGTAAAATGCAGTACTTCATGGTAACATGCAGTACTTCATGGTAACATAAAGTACTTTATGGTAAGATGCAATACTTCAAAATAACATGAAGTACTTAATGGTTACATAAATTACTTCATGGTAAAATGCAGTACTTATTGGTAACATGAAGTACTTCATGGAAACATGCAGTACTTCATGGTAGCATGCAGTACTTCATGGTAATATGCAGTACTTCATGGAAACATGCAGTACTTCATGGAAAAAAGCATTACTTCATGGAAACATGCAGTACTTCATGGTAACATGCAGTACTTCATGATTACATGAAGTACTTTATGGTAGCATGCAGTACTTCATGGTAATATGCAGTACTTCATGGTAACATGCAGTACTTTATGGTAGCATGCAGTACTTCATGGTTATATGCAGTACTTCATATTTACATGCAGTACTTCATGGAAACATGCAGTACTTCATGGTAGCATGCAGTACTTCATGGTAATATGCAGTACTTTATGGTAATATGCAGTACTTCATGGTTACATGAAGTACTTTATGGTAACATGCAGTACTTAATAGTAGCATGCAGTACTTCATGGTTATATGCAGTACTTCATATTTACATGCAGTACTTCATGGAAACATGCAGTACTTTACGGTAGCATGCAGTACTTCATGGTAATATGCAGAACTTCATGGTAAAATGCAGTACTTCATGGTAACATGCAGTACTTCATGGTTACATAAAGTACTTTATGGTAAGATGCAATACTTCAAAATAACATGAAGTACTTAATGGTTACATAAATTACTTCATGGTAAAATGCAGTACTTATTGGTAACATGAAGTACTTCATGGAAACATGCAGTACTTCATGGAAACATGCAGTACTTCATGGAAACATGCAGTACTTCATGGTAGCATGCAGTACTTCATGGTAATATGCAGTACTTCTTTGAAACATGCAGTACTTCATAGAAACATGCAGTACTTCATGGAAATATGCAGTACTTCATGAAAACTTGCAGTACTTCATGGAAACATGCAGTACTTCATGGTAGCATGCAGTACTTCATGGCAATATGCAGTACTTCATGGTAACATGCAGTACTTCATTGCAACATGCAGTACTTTATAATAGCATGCAGTACTTCATGGTTATATGCAGTACTTCATATTTACATGCAGTACTTCATGGAAACATGCAGTACTTCATCGTAACATGCAGTACTTCATGGAAACATGCAGTACTTTATGGTAGCATGCAGTACTTCATGGTTACATGAAGTACTTTATGGTAGCATGCAGAACTTTATGGTAGCATGCAGTACTTTATGGTAGCATGCGGTACTTCATGGTAATATGCAGTACTTCATGGTAGCATGCAGTACATCATGGTTATATGCAGTACTTCATATTTACATGCAGTACTTCATGGAAACATGCAGTACTTTATGGTAGCATGCAGTACTTCATAGTTACATGAAGTATTTTATGGTAGCATGCAGTACTTCATGGTAATATGCAGTACATCATGGTTACATGAAGTACTTCATAGTAACATGCAGTACTTCATGGCAACATGCAATACTTCATGGAAACATGCAGCACTTTATGGTAGCATGCAGTACTTCATGGTTACATGAAGTACTTTATGATAGCATGCAGTACTTCATGGTTATATGCAGTACTTCATATTTACATGCAGTACTTCATGGAATCATGCATTACTTTATAGTAGCATGCAGTACTTCATGGTTACATCAAGTACTTTATGGTAGCATGCAGTACTTCATGGTAATATGCAGTACTTCATGGTAACATGCAGTACTTTATGGTTATATGCAGTACTTCATATTTACATGTAGTACTTGATGGAAACATGCAGTACTTCATGGAAACATGCAGTACTTAATGGTAGCATGCAGTACTTCATGGTAATATGCAGTACTTCATGGTAACATGCAGTACTTCATGGAAACATGCAGTACTTCATGGTAGCATGCAGTACTTCATGGTAATATGCAGTACTTCATGGTAATATGCAGTACTCCATGGAAACATGCAGTACTTTATGGTAGTATGCAGTACTTCATGGTTATATGCAGTACTTCATATTTACATGCAGTACTTCATGGAAAAATTCAGTAATTCATGGTAGCATGCAGTACTTCATGGTAGCATGCAGTACTTCTTAGTTATATGCAGTACTTCATATTTACATGCAGTACTTCATGGTAACATGCAGTACTTCATGGTAACATGCAGTACTTCATGGTAACATGCAGTACTTCAAGTAGCATGCAGTACTTCATGGTTATATGCAGTACTTCATATTTACATGCAGTACTTCATGGAAACATGCAGTACTTCATGGAAACATGCAGTACTTCATGGAAACATGCAGTACTTCATGGAAACATGCAGTACTTCATGGAAACATGCAGTACTTCATGGAAACATGCAGTACTTCATGGTAACATGCAGTTCTTCATGGAAACATGCAGTACTTTATGGTAGCATGCAGTACTTCATGGAAACATGCAGTACTTCATGGTAGCATGCAGTACTTCATGGTAATATGCAGTACTTCTTTGAAACATGCAGTACTTCATAGAAACATGCAGTACTTCATGGAAATATGCAGTACTTCATGAAAACTTGCAGTACTTCATGGAAACATGCAGTACTTCATGGTAGCATGCAGTACTTCATGGCAATATGCAGTACTTCATGGTAACATGCAGTACTTCATTGCAACATGCAGTACTTTATAATAGCATGCAGTACTTCATGGTTATATGCAGTACTTCATATTTACATGCAGTACTTCATGGAAACATGCAGTACTTCATCGTAACATGCAGTACTTCATGGAAACATGCAGTACTTTATGGTAGCATGCAGTACTTCATGGTTACATGAAGTACTTTATGGTAGCATGCAGAACTTTATGGTAGCATGCAGTACTTTATGGTAGCATGCGGTACTTCATGGTAATATGCAGTACTTCATGGTAGCATGCAGTACATCATGGTTATATGCAGTACTTCATATTTACATGCAGTACTTCATGGAAACATGCAGTACTTTATGGTAGCATGCAGTACTTCATGGTTACATGAAGTATTTTATGGTAGCATGCAGTACTTCATGGTAATATGCAGTACTTCATGGTTACATGAAGTACTTCATAGTAACATGCAGTACTTCATGGCAACATGCAATACTTCATGGAAACATGCAGCACTTTATGGTAGCATGCAGTACTTCATGGTTACATGAAGTACTTTATGATAGCATGCAGTACTTCATGGTTATATGCAGTACTTCATATTTACATGCAGTACTTCATGGAATCATGCAGTACTTTATAGTAGCATGCAGTACTTCATGGTTACATCAAGTACTTTATGGTAGCATGCAGTACTTCATGGTAATATGCAGTACTTCATGGTAACATGCAGTACTTTATGGTTATATGCAGTACTT
The DNA here is from genome assembly GCF_028750875.1 of Macrosteles quadrilineatus. Taxonomy (NCBI): domain Eukaryota; kingdom Metazoa; phylum Arthropoda; class Insecta; order Hemiptera; family Cicadellidae; genus Macrosteles; species Macrosteles quadrilineatus. The sequence continues at coordinate 48,006 of NW_026542876.1, forward strand.
CATATTTACATGTAGTACTTGATGGAAACATGCAGTACTTCATGGAAACATGCAGTACTTAATGGTAGCATGCAGTACTTCATGGTAATATGCAGTACTTCATGGTAACATGCAGTTTTTCATGGAAACATGCAGTACTTCATGGTAGCATGCAGTACTTCATGGTAATATGCAGTACTTCATGGTAATATGCAGTACTCCATGGAAACATGCAGTACTTTATGGTAGTATGCAGTACTTCATGGTTATATGCAGTACTTCATATTTACATGCAGTACTTCATGGAAAAATGCAGTACTTCATGGTAGCATGCAGTACTTCATGGTAGCATGCAGTACTTCTTAGTTATATGCAGTACTTCATATTTACATGCAGTACTTCATGGTAACATGCAGTACTTCATGGTAACATGCAGTACTTCATGGTAACATGCAGTACTTCATGGTAGCATGCAGTACTTCATGGTTATATGCAGTACTTCATATTTACATGCAGTACTTCATGGAAACATGCAGTACTGCATGGAAACATGCAGTACTTCATGGAAACATGCAGTACTTCATGGAAACATGCAGTACTTCATGGAAACATGCAGTACTTCATGGAAACATGCAGTACTTCATGGTAACATGCCGTTCTTCATGGAAACATGCAGTACTTTATGGTAGCATGCAGTACTTCATGATTACATGAAGTACTTTATGGTAGCATGCAGTACTTTATGGTAGCATGCGGTACTTCATGGTAAAATGCAGTACTTCATGGCAACATGCAGTACTTCATAATAACATGCAGTACTTCATGGTTATATGCAGTACTTCATATTTACATGCAGTACTTCATGGAAACATGCAGTACTTCATGGTAACATGCAGTACTTCATGGTAACATGCATTACTTCATGGAAACATGTAGTACTTCATGGAAACATGCAGTACTTTATGGTAATATGGAGTACTTCATGGTAACATGCAGTACTCAATGGAAACATGCAGTAATTTATGGTAGCATGCAGTACTTCATGGTTACATGAAGTACTTTATGGTAGCATGCAGTACTTCATGGTTACATGAAGTACTTTATGGAAACATGCAGTACTTCATGGTAGCATGCAGTACTTCATGGTAATATGCAGTACTTCATGGAAACATGCAGTACTTCATAATAGCATGCAGTATTTCATGGTTACATGAAGTACTTTATGGAAACATGCAGTACTTCATTGTAGCATGCAGTACTTCATGGTAATATGCAGTACTTCATGGAAACATGCAGTACTTCATGGAAACATGCAGTTCTTCATAATAGCATGCAGTACTTCATGGTTATATGCAGTACTTCATATTTACATGCAGTACTTCATGGAAACATGCAGTACTTCATGGTAACATGCAGTACTTCATGAAAACATGCAGTACTTTATGGTAGCATGCAGTACTTCATGGTTATATGAAGTACTTTATGGTAGCATGCAGTACTTTATGGAAGCATGCGGTACTTCATTTTAACATGCAGTACTTCATGGTAGCATGCAGTACTTCATGGCAACATGCAGTACTTCATAATAGCATGCAGTACTTCATGGTTATATGCAGTACTTCATATTTACATGCAGTACTTCATGGAAACATGCAGTACTTCATGGTAACATGCAGTACTTCATGGAAACATGCAGTACTATATGGTAGCATGCAGTAATTCATGGTTACATGAAGTACTTTATGGTAGCATGCAGTACTTTATGGTAGCATGCGGTACTTCATGGTAAAATGCAGTACTTCATGGAAACATGCAGTACTTCATGGAAACATGCAGTACTTAATGGAAACATGCAGTACTTAATGGTAGCATGCAGTAATTCATGGTTACATGAAGTACTTTATGGTAGCATGCAGTACTTCATGGTAATATGCAGTACTTCATGGTAACATGCAGTACTTCATCGTAACATGCAGTACTTCATGGAAACATGCAGTACTTTATGGTAGCGTGCAGTACTTCATGGTTACATGAAGTACTTTATGGTAGCATGCGGTACTTTATGGTAGCATGCAGTACTTTATGGTAGCATGCGGTACTTCATGGTAATATGCAGTACTTCATGGTAGCATGCAGTACATCATGGTTATATGCAGTACTTCATATTTACATGCAGTACTTCATGGAAACATGCAGTACTTTATGGTAGCATTCAGTACTTCATGGTTACATGAAGTATTTTATGGTAGCATGCAGTACTTCATGGTAATATGCAGTACTTCATGGTTACATGACGTACTTCATAGTAACATGCAGTACTTCATGGCAACATGCAATACTTCATGGAAACATGCAGCACTTTATGGTAGCATGCAGTACTTCATGGTTACATGAAGTACTTTATGATAGCATGCAGTACTTCATGGTTATATGCAGTACTTCATATTTACATGCAGTACTTCATGGAATCATGCAGTACTTTATAGTAGCATGCAGTACTTAATGGTTACATCAAGTACTTTATGGAAGCATGCAGTACTTCATGGTAATATGCAGTACTTCATGGTAACATGCAGTACTTCATGGTTATATGCAGTACTTCATATTTACATGTAGTACTTGATGGAAACATGCAGTACTTCATGGAAACATGCAGTACTTAATGGTAGCATGCAGTACTTCATGGTAATATTTAGTACTTCATGGTAACATGCAGTACTTCATGGAAACATGCAGTACTTCATGGTAGATGCAGTACTTCATGGTAATATGCAGTACTTCATGGTAATATGCAGTACTCCATGGAAACATGCAGTACTTTATGGTAGTATGCAGTACTTCATGGTTATATGCAGTACTTCATATTTACATGCAGTACTTCATGGAAAAATGCAGTACTTCATGGTAGCATGCAGTACTTCATAGTAACATGCAGTACTTCTTGGTTATATGCAGTACTTCATATTTACATGCAGTACTTCATGGTAACATGCAGTACTTCATGGTAACATGCAGTACTTCATGGTAGCATGCAGTACTTCATGGTTATATGCAGTACTTCATATTTACATGCAGTACTTCATGGAAAAATGCAGTACTTCATGGTAGCATGCAGTACTTCATGGTAGCATGCAGTACTTCTTGTTTATATGCAGTACTTCATATTTACATGCAGTACTTCATGGTAACATGCAGTACTTCATGGTAACATGCAGTACTTCATGGAAACATGCAGTACTTCATGATTACATGAAGTACTTTATGGTAGCATGCAGTACTTTATGGTAGCATGCGGTACTTCATGGTAAAATGCAGTACTTCATGGCAACATGCAGTACTTCATAATAACATGCAGTACTTCATGGTTATATGCAGTACTTCATATTTACATGCAGTACTTCATGGAAACATGCAGTACTTCATGGTAACATGCAGTTCTTCATTGAAACATGCAGTACTTCATGGAAACATGTAGTACTTCATGGAAACATGCAGTACTTCATTGTAGCATGCAGTACTTCATGGTAATATGCAGTACTTCATGGTTACATGCAGTACTTCATGGAAACATGCAGTACTTCATGGTAGCATGCAGTACTTCATGGTAATATGCAGTACTTCATGGTAATATGCAGTACTCCATGGAAACATGCAGTACTTTATGGTAGTATGCAGTACTTCATGGTTATATGCAGTACTTCATATTTACATGCAGTACTTCATGGAAAAATGCAGTACTTCATGGTAGCATGCAGTACTTCATGGAAACATGCAGTACTTCATGGTAACATGCAGTTCTTCATGGAAACATGCAGTACTTCATTGAAACATGCAGTACTTCATGGAAACATGCAGTACTTCATGGAAACATGCAGTACTTCATGGTAACATGCAGTTCTTCATGGAAACATGCAGTACTTCATGGTAGCATGCAGTACTTCATGATTACACGAAGTACTTTATGGTAGTATGCAGTACTTTATGGTAGCATGCGGTACTTCATGGTAAAATGCAGTACTTTATGGTAATATGGAGTACTTCATGGTAACATGCAGTACTCAATGGAAACATGCAGTAATTTATGGTAGCATGCAGTACTTCATGGTTACATGAAGTACTTTATGGTAGCATGCAGTACTTCATGGTTACATGAAGTACTTTATGGAAACATGCAGTACTTCATGGTAGCATGCAGTACTTCATGGTAATATGCAGTACTTCATGGAAACATGCAGTACTTCATAATAGCATGCAGTACTTCATGGTTACATGAAGTACTTTATGGAAACATGCAGTACTTCATTGTAGCATGCAGTACTTCATGGTAATATGCAGTACTTCATGGAAACATGCAGTACTTCATGGAAACATGCAGTACTTCATGGAAACACACAGTACTTCATGGTAGCATGCAGTACTTCATGGCAACATGCAGTACTTCATGGTTATATGAAGTACTTTATGGTAGCATGCAGTACTTTATGGAAGCATGCGGTACTTCATGGTAACATGCAGTACTTTATGGTAGCATGCAGTACTTCATGGCAACATGCAGTACTTCATAATAGCATGCAGTACTTCATGGTTATATGCAGTACTTCATATTTACATGCAGTACTTCATGGAAACATGCAGTACTTCATGGTAACATGCAGTACTTCATGGAAACATGCAGTACTATATGGTAGCATGCAGTACTTCATGGTTACATGAAGTACTTTATGGTAGCATGCAGTACTTTATGGTAGCATGCGGTACTTCATGGTAAAATGCAGTACTTCATGGAAACATGCAGTACTTCATGGAAACATGCAGTACTTCATGGAAACATGCAGTACTTTATGGTAGCATGCAGTAATTCATGGTTACATGAAGTACTTTATGGTAGCATGCAGTACTTCATGGTAATATGCAGTACTTCATGGTAACATGCAGTACTTCATCGTAACATGCAGTACTTCATGGAAACATGCAGTACTTTATGGTAGCATGCAGTACTTCATGGTTACATGAAGTACTTTATGGTAGCATGCAGTACTTTATGGTAGCATGCAGTACTTTATGGTAGCATGCGGTACTTCATGGTAATATGCAGTACTTCATTGTAGCATGCAGTACATCATGGTTATATGCAGTACTTCATATTTACATGTAGTACTTCATGGAAACATGCAGTACTTTATGGTAGCATTCAGTACTTCATGGTTACATGAAGTATTTTATGGTAGCATGCAGTACTTCATGGTAATATGCAGTACTTCATGGTTACATGACGTACTTCATAGTAACACGCAGTACTTCATGGCAACATGCAATACTTCATGGAAACATGCAGCACTTTATGGTAGCATGCAGTACTTCATGGTTACATGAAGTACTTTATGATAGCATGCAGTACTTCATGGTTATATGCAGTACTTTATATTTACATGCAGTACTTCATGGAATCATGCAGTACTTTATAGTAGCATGCAGTACTTCATGGTTACATCAAGTACTTTATGGTAGCATGCAGTACTTCATGGTAATATGCAGTACTTTATAGTAGCATGCAGTACTTCATGGTTACATCAAGTACTTTATGGTAACATGCAGTACTTCATGGTTATATGCAGTACTTCATATTTACATGTAGTACTTGATGGAAACATGCAGTACTTCATGGAAACATGCAGTACTTAATGGTAGCATGCAGTACTTCATGGTAATATGCAGTACTTCATGGTAAATTGCAGTACTCCATGGAAACATGCAGTACTTTATGGTAGTATGCAGTACTTCATGGTTATATGCATTACTTCATATTTACATGCAGTACTTCATGGAAAAATGCAGTACTTCATGGTAGCATGCAGTACTTCATGGTAGCATGCAGTACTTCTTGGTTATATGCAGTACTTCATATTTACATGCAGTACTTCATGGTAGCATGCAGTACTTCATGGTAACATGCAGTACTTCATGGTAGCATGCAGTACTTCATGGTTATATGCAGTACTTCATATTTACATGCAGTACTTCATGGAAAAATGCAGTACTTCATGGTAGCATGCAGTACTTCTTGGTTATATGCAGTACTTCATATTTACATGCAGTACTTCATGGTAACATGCAGTACTTCATGGTAACATGCAGTACTTCATGGAAACATGCAGTACTTCATTGAAACATGCAGTACTTCATGGTAACATGCAGTTCTTCATGGAAACATGCAGTACTTTATGGTAGCATGCAGTACTTCATGATTACATGAAGTACTTTATGGTAGCATGCAGTACTTTATAATAGCATGCGGTACTTCATGGTAAAATGCAGTACTTCATGGCAACATGCAGTACTTCATAATAACATGCAGTACTTCATAATAACATGCAGTACTTCATGGTTATATGCAGTACTTCATATTTACATGCAGTACTTCATGGAAACATGCAGTACTTCATGGTAACATGCAGTTCTTCATTGAAACATGCAGTACTTCATGGAAACATGTAGTACTTCATGGAAATATGCAGTACTTCATTGTAGCATGCATTACTTCATGGTAATATGCAGTACTTCATGGTAACATGCAGTACTTCATGGAAACATGCAGTACTTCAAGGTAGCATGCAGTACTTCATGGTAATATGCAGTACTTCATGGTAATATGCAGTACTCCATGGAAACATGCAGTACTTTATGGTAGTATGCAGTACTTCATGGTTATATGCAGTACTTCATATTTACATGCAGTACTTCATGGAAAAATGCAGTACTTCATGGTAGCATGCAGTACTTCATGGTAGCATGCAGTACTTCTTGGTTATATGCAGTACTTCATATTTATATGCAGTACTTCATGGTAACATGCAGTACTTCATGGTAACATGCAGTACTTCATGGTAACATGCAGTACTTCATGGTAGCATGCAGTACTTCATGGTTATATGCAGTACTTCATATTTACATGCAGTACTTCATGGAAACATGCAGTACTTCATGGAAACATGCAGTACTTCATGGAAACATGCAGTACTTCATGGTAACATGCAGTTCTTCATGGAAACATGCAGTACTTCATGGAAACATGTAGTACTTCATGGAAACATGCAGTACTTTATGGTAATATGGAGTACTTCATGGTAACATGCAGTACTCAATGGAAACATGCAGTACTTCATGGTAACATGCAGTTCTTCATGGAAACATGCAGTACTTCATGGAAACATGTAGTACTTCATGGAAACATGCAGTACTTTATGGTAATATGGAGTACTTCATGGTAACATGCAGTACTCAATGGAAACATGCAGTACTTTATGGTAATATGGAGTACTTAATGGTAACATGCAGTACTCAATGGAAACATGCAGTAATTTATGGTAGCATGCAGTACTTCATGGTTACATGAAGTACTTTATGGTAGCATGCAGTACTTCATGGTTACATGAAGTACTTTATGGAAACATGCAGTACTTCATGGTAGCATGCAGTACTTCATGGTAATATGCAGTACTTCATGGAAACATGCAGTACTTCATAATATCATGCAGTACTTCATGGTTACATGAAGTACTTTATGGAAACATGCAGTACTTAATGGTAGCATGCAGTACTTCATGGTAATATGCAGTACTTCATGGTAACATGCAGTATTTCATGGAAACATGCAGTACTTCATGGTAGCATGCAGTACTTCATGGTAATATGCAGTACTTCATGGTAATATGCAGTACTCCATGGAAACATGCAGTACTTTATGGTAGTATGCAGTACTTCATGGTTATATGCAGTACTTCATATTTACATGCAGTACTTCATAATAACATGCAGTACTTCATGGTTATATGCAGTACTTCATATTTACATGCAGTACTTCATGGAAACATGCAGTACTTCATTGTAACATGCAGTTCTTCATTGAAACATGCAGTACTTCATGGAAACATGTAGTACTTCATGGTAACATGCAGTACTTCATGGTAACATGCAGTACTTCATTGCAACATGCAGTACTTTATAATAGCATGCAGTACTTCATGGTTATATGCAGTACTTCATATTTACATGCAGTACTTCATGGAAACATGCAGTACTTCATCGTAACATGCAGTACTTCATGGAAACATGCAGTACTTTATGGTAGCATGCAGTACTTCATGGTTACATGAAGTACTTTATGGTAGCATGCAGAACTTTATGGTAGCATGCAGTACTTTATGGTAGCATGCGGTACTTCATGGTAATATGCAGTACTTCATGGTAGCATGCAGTACATCATGGTTATATGCAGTACTTCATATTTACATGCAGTACTTCATGGAAACATGCAGTACTTTATGGTAGCATGCAGTACTTCATGGTTACATGAAGTATTTTATGGTAGCATGCAGTACTTCATGGTAATATGCAGTACTTCATGGTTACATGAAGTACTTCATAGTAACATGCAGTACTTCATGGCAACATGCAATACTTCATGGAAACATGCAGCACTTTATGGTAGCATGCAGTACTTCATGGTTACATGAAGTACTTTATGATAGCATGCAGTACTTCATGGTTATATGCAGTACTTCATATTTACATGCAGTACTTCATGGAATCATGCAGTACTTTATAGTAGCATGCAGTACTTCATGGTTACATCAAGTACTTTATGGTAGCATGCAGTACTTCATGGTAATATGCAGTACTTCATGGTAACATGCAGTACTTTATGGTTATATGCAGTACTTCATATTTACATGTAGTACTTGATGGAAACATGCAGTACTTCATGGAAACATGCAGTACTTAATGGTAGCATGCAGTACTTCATGGTAATATGCAGTACTTCATGGTAACATGCAGTTTTTCATGGAAACATGCAGTACTTCATGGTAGCATGCAGTACTTCATGGTAATATGCAGTACTTCATGGTAATATGCAGTACTCCATGGAAACATGCAGTACTTTATGGTAGTATGCAGTACTTCATGGTTATATGCAGTACTTCATATTTACATGCAGTACTTCATGGAAAAATGCAGTACTTCATGGTAGCATGCAGTACTTCATGGTAGCATGCAGTACTTCTTAGTTATATGCAGTACTTCATATTTACATGCAGTACTTCATGGTAACATGCAGTACTTCATGGTAACATGCAGTACTTCATGGTAACATGCAGTACTTCATGGTAGCATGCAGTACTTCATGGTTATATGCAGTACTTCATATTTACATGCAGTACTTCATGGAAACATGCAGTACTGCATGGAAACATGCAGTACTTCATGGAAACATGCAGTACTTCATGGAAACATGCAGTACTTCATGGAAACATGCAGTACTTCATGGAAACATGCAGTACTTCATGGTAACATGCAGTTCTTCATGGAAACATGCAGTACTTTATGGTAGCATGCAGTACTTCATGATTACATGAAGTACTTTATGGTAGCATGCAGTACTTTATGGTAGCATGCGGTACTTCATGGTAAAATGCAGTACTTCATGGCAACATGCAGTACTTCATAATAACATGCAGTACTTCATGGTTATATGCAGTACTTCATATTTACATGCAGTACTTCATGGAAACATGCAGTACTTCATGGTAACATGCAGTACTTCATGGTAACATGCATTACTTCATGGAAACATGTAGTACTTCATGGAAACATGCAGTACTTTATGGTAATATGGAGTACTTCATGGTAACATGCAGTACTCAATGGAAACATGCAGTAATTTATGGTAGCATGCAGTACTTCATGGTTACATGAAGTACTTTATGGTAGCATGCAGTAATTCATGGTTACATGAAGTACTTTATGGAAACATGCAGTACTTCATGGTAGCATGCAGTACTTCATGGTAATATGCAGTACTTCATGGAAACATGCAGTACTTCATAATAGCATGCAGTATTTCATGGTTACATGAAGTACTTTATGGAAACATGCAGTACTTCATTGTAGCATGCAGTACTTCATGGTAATATGCAGTACTTCATGGAAACATGCAGTACTTCATGGAAACATGCAGTTCTTCATAATAGCATGCAGTACTTCATGGTTATATGCAGTACTTCATATTTACATGCAGTACTTCATGGAAACATGCAGTACTTCATGGTAACATGCAGTACTTCATGAAAACATGCAGTACTTTATGGTAGCATGCAGTACTTCATGGTTATATGAAGTACTTTATGGTAGCATGCAGTACTTTATGGAAGCATGCGGTACTTCATTTTAACATGCAGTACTTCATGGTAGCATGCAGTACTTCATGGCAACATGCAGTACTTCATAATAGCATGCAGTACTTCATGGTTATATGCAGTACTTCATATTTACATGCAGTACTTCATGGAAACATGCAGTACTTCATGGTAACATGCAGTACTTCATGGAAACATGCAGTACTATATGGTAGCATGCAGTACTTCATGGTTACATGAAGTACTTTATGGTAGCATGCAGTACTTTATGGTAGCATGCGGTACTTCATGGTAAAATGCAGTACTTCATGGAAACATGCAGTACTTCATGGAAACATGCAGTACTTAATGGAAACATGCAGTACTTAATGGTAGCATGCAGTAATTCATGGTTACATGAAGTACTTTATGGTAGCATGCAGTACTTCATGGTAATATGCAGTACTTCATGGTAACATGCAGTACTTCATCGTAACATGCAGTACTTCATGGAAACATGCAGTACTTTATGGTAGCATGCAGTACTTCATGGTTACATGAAGTACTTTATGGTAGCATGCGGTACTTTATGGTAGCATGCAGTACTTTATGGTAGCATGCGGTACTTCATGGTAATATGCAGTACTTCATGGTAGCATGCAGTACATCATGGTTATATGCAGTACTTCATATTTACATGCAGTACTTCATGGAAACATGCAGTACTTTATGGTAGCATTCAGTACTTCATGGTTACATGAAGTATTTTATGGTAGCATGCAGTACTTCATGGTAATATGCAGTACTTCATGGTTACATGACGTACTTCATAGTAACATGCAGTACTTCATGGCAACATGCAATACTTCATGGAAACATGCAGCACTTTATGGTAGCATGCAGTACTTCATGGTTACATGAAGTACTTTATGATAGCATGCAGTACTTCATGGTTATATGCAGTACTTCATATTTACATGCAGTACTTCATGGAATCATGCAGTACTTTATAGTAGCATGCAGTACTTAATGGTTACATCAAGTACTTTATGGAAGCATGCAGTACTTCATGGTAATATGCAGTACTTCATGGTAACATGCAGTACTTCATGGTTATATGCAGTACTTCATATTTACATGTAGTACTTGATGGAAACATGCAGTACTTCATGGAAACATGCAGTACTTAATGGTAGCATGCAGTACTTCATGGTAATATTTAGTACTTCATGGTAACATGCAGTACTTCATGGAAACATGCAGTACTTCATGGTAGATGCAGTAATTCATGGTAATATGCAGTACTTCATGGTAATATGCAGTACTCCATGGAAACATGCAGTACTTTATGGTAGTATGCTGTACTTCATGGTTATATGCAGTACTTCATATTTACATGCAGTACTTCATGGAAAAATGCAGTACTTCATGGTAGCATGCAGTACTTCATAGTAACATGCAGTACTTCTTGGTTATATGCAGTACTTCATATTTACATGCAGTACTTCATGGTAACATGCAGTACTTCATGGTAACATGCAGTACTTCATGGTAGCATGCAGTACTTCATGGTTATATGCAGTACTTCATATTTACATGCAGTACTTCATGGAAAAATGCAGTACTTCATGGTAGCATGCAGTACTTCATGGTAGCATGCAGTACTTCTTGTTTATATGCAGTACTTCATATTTACATGCAGTACTTCATGGTAACATGCAGTACTTCATGGTAACATGCAGTACTTCATGGAAACATGCAGTACTTCATGGAAACATGCAGTACTTCATGGTAACATGCAGTTCTTCATGGAAACATGCAGTACTTTATGATAGCATGCAGTACTTCATGATTACATGAAGTACTTTATGGTAGCATGCAGTACTTTATGGTAGCATGCGGTACTTCATGGTAAAATGCAGTACTTCATGGCAACATGCAGTACTTCATAATAACATGCAGTACTTCATGGTTATATGCAGTACTTCATATTTACATGCAGTACTTCATGGAAACATGCAGTACTTCATGGTAACATGCAGTTCTTCATTGAAACATGCAGTACTTCATGGAAACATGTAGTACTTCATGGAAACATGCAGTACTTCATTGTAGCATGCAGTACTTCATGGTAATATGCAGTACTTCATGGTTACATGCAGTACTTCATGGAAACATGCAGTACTTCATGGTAGCATGCAGTACTTCATGGTAATATGCAGTACTTCATGGTAATATGCAGTACTCCATGGAAACATGCAGTACTTTATGGTAGTATGCAGTACTTCATGGTTATATGCAGTACTTCATATTTACATGCAGTACTTCATGGAAAAATGCAGTACGTCATGGTAGCATGCAGTACTTCATGGAAACATGCAGTACTTCATGGTAACATGCAGTTCTTCATGGAAACATGCAGTACTTCATGGAAACATGCAGTACTTCATGGAAACATGCAGTACTTCATGGAAACATGCAGTACTTCATGGTAACATGCAGTTCTTCATGGAAACATGCAGTACTTCATGGTAGCATGCAGTACTTCATGATTACACGAAGTACTTTATGGTAGTATGCAGTACTTTATGGTAGCATGCGGTACTTCATGGTAAAATGCAGTACTTTATGGTAATATGGAGTACTTCATGGTAACATGCAGTACTCAATGGAAACATGCAGTAATTTATGGTAGCATGCAGTACTTCATGGTTACATGAAGTACTTTATGGTAGCATGCAGTACTTCATGGTTACATGAAGTACTTTATGGAAACATGCAGTACTTCATGGTAGCATGCAGTACTTCATGGTAATATGCAGTACTTCATGGAAACATGCAGTACTTCATAATAGCATGCAGTACTTCATGGTTACATGAAGTACTTTATGGAAACATGCAGTACTTCATTGTAGCATGCAGTACTTCATGGTAATATGCAGTACTTCATGGAAACATGCAGTACTTCATGGAAACATGCAGTACTTCATGGAAACACACAGTACTTCATGGTAGCATGCAGTACTTCATGGCAACATGCAGTACTTCATAATAGCATGCAGTACTTCATGGTTATATGCAGTACTTCATATTTACATGCAGTACTTCATGGAAACATGCAGTACTTCATGGTTATATGAAGTACTTTATGGTAGCATGCAGTACTTTATGGAAGCATGCGGTACTTCATGGTAACATGCAGTACTTTATGGTAGCATGCAGTACTTCATGGCAACATGCAGTACTTCATAATAGCATGCAGTACTTCATGGTTATATGCAGTACTTCATATTTACATGCAGTACTTCATGGAAACATGCAGTACTTCATGGTAACATGCAGTACTTCATGGAAACATGCAGTACTATATGGTAGCATGCAGTACTTCATGGTTACATGAAGTACTTTATGGTAGCATGCAGTACTTTATGGTAGCATGCGGTACTTCATGGTAAAATGCAGTACTTCATGGAAACATGCAGTACTTCATGGAAACATGCAGTACTTCATGGAAACATGCAGTACTTTATGGTAGCATGCAGTAATTCATGGTTACATGAAGTACTTTATGGTAGCATGCAGTACTTCATGGTAATATGCAGTACTTCATGGTAACATGCAGTACTTCATCGTAACATGCAGTACTTCATGGAAACATGCAGTACTTTATGGTAGCATGCAGTACTTCATGGTTACATGAAGTACTTTATGGTAGCATGCAGTACTTTATGGTAGCATGCAGTACTTTATGGTAGCATGCGGTACTTCATGGTAATATGCAGTACTTCATGGTAGCATGCAGTACATCATGGTTATATGCAGTACTTCATATTTACATGTAGTACTTCATGGAAACATGCAGTACTTTATGGTAGCATTCAGTACTTCATGGTTACATGAAGTATTTTATGGTAGCATGCAGTACTTCATGGTAATATGCAGTACTTCATGGTTACATGACGTACTTCATAGTAACATGCAGTACTTCATGGCAACATGCAATACTTCATGGAAACATGCAGCACTTTATGGTAGCATGCAGTACTTCATGGTTACATGAAGTACTTTATGATAGCATGCAGTACTTCATGGTTATATGCAGTACTTTATATTTACATGCAGTACTTCATGGAAATCATGCAGTACTTTATAGTAGCATGCAGTACTTCATGGTTACATCAAGTACTTTATGGTAGCATGCAGTACTTCAGGTTACATCAAGTACTTTATGGTAGCATGCAGTACTTCATGGTAATATGCAGTACTTTATAGTAGCATGCAGTACTTCATGGTTACATCAAGTACTTTATGATAGCATGCAGTACTTCATGGTTATATGCAGTACTTCATATTTACATGCAGTACTTCATGGAATCATGCAGTACTTTATAGTAGCATGCAGTACTTAATGGTTACATCAAGTACTTTATGGAAGCATGCAGTACTTCATGGTAATATGCAGTACTTCATGGTAACATGCAGTACTTCATGGTTATATGCAGTACTTCATATTTTACATGTAGTACTTGATGGAAACATGCAGTACTTCATGGAAACATGCAGTACTTAATGGTAGCATGCAGTACTTCATGGTAATATTTAGTACTTCATGGTAACATGCAGTACTTCATGGAAACATGCAGTACTTCATGGTAGATGCAGTACTTCATGGTAATATGCAGTACTTCATGGTAATATGCAGTACTCCATGGAAACATGCAGTACTTTATGGTAGTATGCAGTACTTCATGGTTATATGCAGTACTTCATATTTACATGCAGTACTTCATGGAAAAATGCAGTACTTCATGGTAGCATGCAGTACTTCATAGTAACATGCAGTACTTCTTGGTTATATGCAGTACTTCATATTTACATGCAGTACTTCATGGTAACATGCAGTACTTCATGGTAACATGCAGTACTTCATGGTAGCATGCAGTACTTCATGGTTATATGCAGTACTTCATATTTACATGCAGTACTTCATGGAAAAATGCAGTACTTCATGGTAGCATGCAGTACTTCATGGTAGCATGCAGTACTTCTTGTTTATATGCAGTACTTCATATTTACATGCAGTACTTCATGGTAACATGCAGTACTTCATGGTAACATGCAGTACTTCATGGAAACATGCAGTACTTCATGGAAACATGCAGTACTTCATGGTAACATGCAGTTCTTCATGGAAACATGCAGTACTTTATGATAGCATGCAGTACTTCATGATTACATGAAGTACTTATGGTAGCATGCAGTACTTTATGGTAGCATGCGGTACTTCATGGTAAAATGCAGTACTTCATGGCAACATGCAGTACTTCATAATAACATGCAGTACTCAATGGTTATATGCAGTACTTCATATTTACATGCAGTACTTCATGGAAAAATGCAGTACTTCATGGTAGCATGCAGTACTTCATGGTAGCATGCAGTACTTCTTGGTTATATGCAGTACTTCATATTTACATGCAGTACTTCATGGTAGCATGCAGTCACTTCATGGTAACATGCAGTACTTCATGGTAGCATGCAGTACTTCATGGTTATATGCAGTACTTCATATTTACATGCAGTACTTCATGGAAAAATGCAGTACTTCATGGTAGCATGCAGTACTTCTTGGTTATATGCAGTACTTCATATTTACATGCAGTACTTCATGGTAACATGCAGTACTTCATGGTAACATGCAGTACTTCATGGAAACATGCAGTACTTCATTGAAACATGCAGTACTTCATGGTAACATGCAGTTCTTCATGGAAACATGCAGTACTTTATGGTAGCATGCAGTACTTCATGATTACATGAAGTACTTTATGGTAGCATGCAGTACTTTATAATAGCATGCGGACTTCATGGTAAAATGCAGTACTTCATGGCAACATGCAGTACTTCATAATAACATGCAGTACTTCATAATAACATGCAGTACTTCATGGTTATATGCAGTACTTCATATTTACATGCAGTACTTCATGGAAACATGCAGTACTTCATGGTAACATGCAGTTCTTCATTGAAACATGCAGTACTTCATGGAAACATGTAGTACTTCATGGAAATATGCAGTACTTCATTGTAGCATGCAGTACTTCATGGTAATATGCAGTACTTCATGGTAAACATGCAGTACTTCATGGAAACATGCAGTACTTCAAGGTAGCATGCAGTACTTCATGGTAATATGCAGAGTACTTCATGGTAATATGCAGTACTCCATGGAAACATGCAGTACTTTATGGTAGTATGCAGTACTTCATGGTTATATGCAGTACTTCATATTTACATGCAGTACTTCATGGAAAAATGCAGTACTTCATGGTAGCATGCAGTACTTCATGGTAGCATGCAGTACTTCTTGGTTATATGCAGTACTTCATATTTATATGCAGTACTTCATGGTAACATGCAGTACTTCATGGTAACATGCAGTACTTCATGGTAACATGCAGTACTTCATGGTAGCATGCAGTACTTCATGGTTATATGCAGTACTTCATATTTACATGCAGTACTTCATGGAAACATGCAGTACTTCATGGAAACATGCAGTACTTCATGGAAACATGCAGTACTTCATGGTAACATGCAGTTCTTCATGGAAACATGCAGTACTTCATGGAAACATGTAGTACTTCATGGAAACATGCAGTACTTTATGGTAATATGGAGTACTTCATGGTAACATGCAGTACTCAATGGAAACATGCAGTACTTCATGGTAACATGCAGTTCTTCATGGAAACATGCAGTACTTCATGGAAACATGTAGTACTTCATGGAAACATGCAGTACTTTATGGTAATATGGAGTACTTCATGGTAACATGCAGTACTCAATGGAAACATGCAGTACTTTATGGTAATATGGAGTACTTAATGGTAACATGCAGTACTCAATGGAAACATGCAGTAATTTATGGTAGCATGCAGTACTTCATGGTTACATGAAGTACTTTATGGTAGCATGCAGTACTTCATGGTTACATGAAGTACTTTATGGAAACATGCAGTACTTCATGGTAGCATGCAGTACTTCATGGTAATATGCAGTACTTCATGGAAACATGCAGTACTTCATAATATCATGCAGTACTTCATGGTTACATGAAGTACTTTATGGAAACATGCAGTACTTAATGGTAGCATGCAGTACTTCATGGTAATATGCAGTACTTCATGGTAACATGCAGTACTTCATGGAAACATGCAGTACTTCATGGTAGCATGCAGTACTTCATGGTAATATGCAGTACTTCATGGTAATATGCAGTACTCCATGGAAACATGCAGTACTTTATGGTAGTATGCAGTACTTCATGGTTATATGCAGTACTTCATATTTACATGCAGTACTTCATAATAACATGCAGTACTTCATGGTTATATGCAGTACTTCATATTTACATGCAGTACTTCATGGAAACATGCAGTACTTCATTGTAACATGCAGTTCTTCATTGAAACATGCAGTACTTCATGGAAACATGTAGTACTTCATGGTAACATGCAGTACTTCATGGTAACATGCAGTACTTCATGGTAGCATGCAGTACTTCATGGTTATATGCTGTACTTCATATTTACATGCAGTACTTCATGGAAACATGCAGTACTTCATGGAAACATGCAGTACTTCATGGAAACATGCAGTACTTCATGGAAACATGCAGTACTTCATGGAAACATGCAGTACTTCATGGAAACATGCAGTACTTCATGGTAACATGCAGTTCTTCATGGAAACATGCAGTACTTTATGGTAGCATGCAGTACTTCATGATTACATGAAGTACTTCATGGTTACATGAAGTACTTTATGGAAACATGCAGTACTTCATGGTAGCATGCAGTACTTCATGGTAATATGCAGTACTTCATGGAAACATGCAGTACTTCATAATAGCATGCAGTACTTCATGGTTACATGAAGTACTTTATGGAAACATGCAGTACTTCATTGTAGCATGCAGTACTTCATGGTAATATGCAGTACTTCATGGAAACATGCAGTACTTCATGGAAACATCCAGTACTTCATGGAAACATGCAGTACTTCATGGTAGCATGCAGTACTTCATGGCAACATGCAGTACTTAATAATAGCAAGCAGTACTTCATGGTTATATGCAGTACTTCATATTTACATGCAGTACTTCATGGAAACATGCAGTACTTCATGGTAACATGCAGTACTTCATGAAAACATGCAGTACTTTATGGTAGCATGCAGTACTTCATGGTTACATGAAGTACTTTATGGTAGCATGCAGTACTTTATGGAAGCATGCGGTACTTCATGGTAACATGCAGTACTTCATGGTAGCATGCAGTACTTCATGGCAACATGCAGTACTTCATAAAAGCATGCAGTACTTCATGGTTATATGCAGTACTTCATATTTACATGCAGTACTTCATGGAAACATGCAGTACTTTATGGTAACATGCAGTACTTCATGGAAACATGCAGTACTATATGGTAGCATGCAGTACTTCATGGTTACATGAAGTACTGCATGTTTCCATGAAGTACTGCATGTTTCCATGAAGTACTGCATGTTTCCATGAAGTACTGCATGTTTCCATGAAGTACTGCATATTACCATGAAGTACTGCATGCTATAATGAAGTACTGCATGTTTCCATGAAGTACTGCATGTAAATATGAAGTACTGCATATAACCATGAAGTACTGCATGCTACCAAAAAGTACTGCATGTTACCATGAAGTACTTCATGCTACCATAAAGTACTTCATGTAATCATGAAGTACTGCATGCTACTGTGAAGTACTGCAAGTTTCCATGGAGTACTGCATGTTACCATGAAGTACTGCATATTACCATGAAGTACTGCATGCTACCATGAAGTACTGCATGTTTCCATGAAGTACTGCATGTAAATATGAAGTACTGCATATAACCATGAAGTACTGCATGCTACCATGAAGTACTGCATGCTACCATAAAGTACTTCTATAATCATGAAGTACTGCATGCTACTGTAAAGTACTGCATGTTTCCATGGAGTACTGCATGTTACCATGAAGTACTGCATGTTTCCATGAAGTACTGCATGTAAATATGAGTAGTGCATATAACCAAGAAGTACTGCATGCTACCATGAAGTACTGCATAGTACCATGAAGTACTGCATGCTACCATGAAGTACTGCATTTTTCCATGAAGTACTGCATGTAAATATGAAGTACTGCATATAACCATGAAGTACTGCATACTACCATAAAGTACTGCATGTTTCCATGGAGTACTGCATGTTACCATGAAGTACTGCATATTACCATGAAGTACTGCATGCTACAATGAATCACTGCATGTTTCCATGAAGTATTCATGGTTACATGAAGTACTTTATGGTAGCATGCAGTACTTCATGGTTACATGAAGTACTTTATGGAAACATGCAGTACTTCATGGTAGCATGCAGTACTTCATGGTAATATGCAGTACTTCATGGAAACATGCAGTACTTCATAATAGCATGCAGTATTTCATGGTTACATGAAGTACTTTATGGAAACATGCAGTACTTCATTGTAGCATGCAGTACTTCATGGTAATATGCAGTACTTCATGGAAACATGCAGTACTTCATGGAAACATGCAGTTCTTCATAATAGCATGCAGTACTTCATGGTTATATGCAGTACTTCATATTTACATGCAGTACTTCATGGAAACATGCAGTACTTCATGGTAACATGCAGTACTTCATGAAAACATGCAGTACTTTATGGTAGCATGCAGTACTTCATGGTTATATGAAGTACTTTATGGTAGCATGCAGTACTTTATGGAAGCATGCGGTACTTCATTTTAACATGCAGTACTTCATGGTAGCATGCAGTACTTCATGGCAACATGCAGTACTTCATAATAGCATGCAGTACTTCATGGTTATATGCAGTACTTCATATTTACATGCAGTACTTCATGGAAACATGCAGTACTTCATGGTAACATGCAGTACTTCATGGAAACATGCAGTACTATATGGTAGCATGCAGTACTTCATGGTTACATGAAGTACTTTATGGTAGCATGCAGTACTTTATGGTAGCATGCGGTACTTCATGGTAAAATGCAGTACTTCATGGAAACATGCAGTACTTCATGGAAACATGCAGTACTTAATGGAAACATGCAGTACTTAATGGTAGCATGCAGTAATTCATGGTTACATGAAGTACTTTATGGTAGCATGCAGTACTTCATGGTAATATGCAGTACTTCATGGTAACATGCAGTACTTCATCGTAACATGCAGTACTTCATGGAAACATGCAGTACTTTATGGTAGCATGCAGTACTTCATGGTTACATGAAGTACTTTATGGTAGCATGCGGTACTTTATGGTAGCATGCAGTACTTTATGGTAGCATGCGGTACTTCATGGTAATATGCAGTACTTCATGGTAGCATGCAGTACATCATGGTTATATGCAGTACTTCATATTTACATGCAGTACTTCATGGAAACATGCAGTACTTTATGGTAGCATTCAGTACTTCATGGTTACATGAAGTATTTTATGGTAGCATGCAGTACTTCATGGTAATATGCAGTACTTCATGGTAACATGCAGTACTTCATGGTTATATGCAGTACTTCATATTTACATGTAGTACTTGATGGAAACATGCAGTACTTCATGGAAACATGCAGTACTTAATGGTAGCATGCAGTACTTCATGGTAATATTTAGTACTTCATGGTAACATGCAGTACTTCATGGAAACATGCAGTACTTCATGGTAGATGCAGTACTTCATGGTAATATGCAGTACTTCATGGTAATATGCAGTACTCCATGGAAACATGCAGTACTTTATGGTAGTATGCAGTACTTCATGGTTATATGCAGTACTTCATATTTACATGCAGTACTTCATGGAAAAATGCAGTACTTCATGGTAGCATGCAGTACTTCATAGTAACATGCAGTACTTCTTGGTTATATGCAGTACTTCATATTTATATGCAGTACTTCATGGTAACATGCAGTACTTCATGGTAACATGCAGTACTTCATGGTAGCATGCAGTACTTCATGGTTATATGCAGTACTTCATATTTACATGCAGTACTTCATGGAAAAATGCAGTACTTCATGGTAGCATGCAGTACTTCATGGTAGCATGCAGTACTTCTTGTTTATATGCAGTACTTCATATTTACATGCAGTACTTCATGGTAACATGCAGTACTTCATGGTAACATGCAGTACTTCATGGAAACATGCAGTACTTCATGGAAACATGCAGTACTTCATGGTAACATGCAGTTCTTCATGGAAACATGCAGTACTTTATGATAGCATGCAGTACTTCATGATTACATGAAGTACTTTATGGTAGCATGCAGTACTTTATGGTAGCATGCGGTACTTCATGGTAAAATGCAGTACTTCATGGCAACATGCAGTACTTCATAATAACATGCAGTACTTCATGGTTATATGCAGTACTTCATATTTACATGCAGTACTTCATGGAAACATGCAGTACTTCATGGTAACATGCAGTTCTTCATTGAAACATGCAGTACTTCATGGAAACATGTAGTACTTCATGGAAACATGCAGTACTTCATTGTAGCATGCAGTACTTCATGGTAATATGCAGTACTTCATGGTTACATGCAGTACTTCATGGAAACATGCAGTACTTCATGGTAGCATGCAGTACTTCATGGTAATATGCAGTACTTCATGGTAATATGCAGTACTCCATGGAAACATGCAGTACTTTATGGTAGTATGCAGTACTTCATGGTTATATGCAGTACTTCATATTTACATGCAGTACTTCATGGAAAAATGCAGTACTTCATGGTAGCATGCAGTACTTCATGGAAACATGCAGTACTTCATGGTAACATGCAGTTCTTCATGGAAACATGCAGTACTTCATGGAAACATGCAGTACTTCATGGAAACATGCAGTACTTCATGGAAACATGCAGTACTTCATGGTAACATGCAGTTCTTCATGGAAACATGCAGTACTTCATGGTAGCATGCAGTACTTCATGATTACACGAAGTACTTTATGGTAGTATGCAGTACTTTATGGTAGCATGCGGTACTTCATGGTAAAATGCAGTACTTTATGGTAATATGGAGTACTTCATGGTAACATGCAGTACTCAATGGAAACATGCAGTAATTTATGGTAGCATGCAGTACTTCATGGTTACATGAAGTACTTTATGGTAGCATGCAGTACTTCATGGTTACATGAAGTACTTTATGGAAACATGCAGTACTTCATGGTAGCATGCAGTACTTCATGGTAATATGCAGTACTTCATGGAAACATGCAGTACTTCATAATAGCATGCAGTACTTCATGGTTACATGAAGTACTTTATGGAAACATGCAGTACTTCATTGTAGCATGCAGTACTTCATGGTAATATGCAGTACTTCATGGAAACATGCAGTACTTCATGGAAACATGCAGTACTTCATGGAAACACACAGTACTTCATGGTAGCATGCAGTACTTCATGGCAACATGCAGTACTTCATAATAGCATGCAGTACTTCATGGTTATATGCAGTACTTCATATTTACATGCAGTACTTCATGGAAACATGCAGTACTTCATGGTTATATGAAGTACTTTATGGTAGCATGCAGTACTTTATGGAAGCATGCGGTACTTCATGGTAACATGCAGTACTTTATGGTAGCATGCAGTACTTCATGGCAACATGCAGTACTTCATAATAGCATGCAGTACTTCATGGTTATATGCAGTACTTCATATTTACATGCAGTACTTCATGGAAACATGCAGTACTTCATGGTAACATGCAGTACTTCATGGAAACATGCAGTACTATATGGTAGCATGCAGTACTTCATGGTTACATGAAGTACTTTATGGTAGCATGCAGTACTTTATGGTAGCATGCGGTACTTCATGGTAAAATGCAGTACTTCATGGAAACATGCAGTACTTCATGGAAACATGCAGTACTTCATGGAAACATGCAGTACTTTATGGTAGCATGCAGTAATTCATGGTTACATGAAGTACTTTATGGTAGCATGCAGTACTTCATGGTAATATGCAGTACTTCATGGTAACATGCAGTACTTCATCGTAACATGCAGTACTTCATGGAAACATGCAGTACTTTATGGTAGCATGCAGTACTTCATGGTTACATGAAGTACTTTATGGTAGCATGCAGTACTTTATGGTAGCATGCAGTACTTTATGGTAGCATGCGGTACTTCATGGTAATATGCAGTACTTCATGGTAGCATGCAGTACATCATGGTTATATGCAGTACTTCATATTTACATGTAGTACTTCATGGAAACATGCAGTACTTTATGGTAGCATTCAGTACTTCATGGTTACATGAAGTATTTTATGGTAGCATGCAGTACTTCATGGTAATATGCAGTACTTCATGGTTACATGACGTACTTCATAGTAACATGCAGTACTTCATGGCAACATGCAATACTTCATGGAAACATGCAGCACTTTATGGTAGCATGCAGTACTTCATGGTTACATGAAGTACTTTATGATAGCATGCAGTACTTCATGGTTATATGCAGTACTTTATATTTACATGCAGTACTTCATGGAATCATGCAGTACTTTATAGTAGCATGCAGTACTTCATGGTTACATCAAGTACTTTATGGTAGCATGCAGTACTTCATGGTAATATGCAGTACTTTATAGTAGCATGCAGTACTTCATGGTTACATCAAGTACTTTATGATAGCATGCAGTACTTCATGGTTATATGCAGTACTTCATATTTACATGCAGTACTTCATGGAATCATGCAGTACTTTATAGTAGCATGCAGTACTTAATGGTTACATCAAGTACTTTATGGAAGCATGCAGTACTTCATGGTAATATGCAGTACTTCATGGTAACATGCAGTACTTCATGGTTATATGCAGTACTTCATATTTACATGTAGTACTTGATGGAAACATGCAGTACTTCATGGAAACATGCAGTACTTAATGGTAGCATGCAGTACTTCATGGTAATATTTAATACTTCATGGTAACATGCAGTACTTCATGGAAACATGCAGTACTTCATGGTAGATGCAGTACTTCATGGTAATATGCAGTACTTCATGGTAATATGCAGTACTCCATGGAAACATGCAGTACTTTATGGTAGTATGCAGTACTTTATGGTAGTATGCAGTACTTCATATTTACATGCAGTACTTCATGGAAAAATGCAGTACTTCATGGTAGCATGCAGTACTTCATAGTAACATGCAGTACTTCTTGGTTATATGCAGTACTTCATATTTACATGCAGTACTTCATGGTAACATGCAGTACTTCATGGTAACATGCAGTACTTCATGGTAGCATGCAGTACTTCATGGTTATATGCAGTACTTCATATTTACATGCAGTACTTCATGGAAAAATGCAGTACTTCATGGTAGCATGCAGTACTTCATGGTAGCATGCAGTACTTCTTGTTTATATGCAGTACTTCATATTTACATGCAGTACTTCATGGTAACATGCAGTACTTCATGGTAACATGCAGTACTTCATGGAAACATGCAGTACTTCATGGAAACATGCAGTACTTCATGGTAACATGCAGTTCTTCATGGAAACATGCAGTACTTTATGATAGCATGCAGTACTTCATGATTACATGAAGTACTTTATGGTAGCATGCAGTACTTTATGGTAGCATGCGGTACTTCATGGTAAAATGCAGTACTTCATGGCAACATGCAGTACTTCATAATAACATGCAGTACTTCATGGTTATATGCAGTACTTCATATTTACATGCAGTACTTCATGGAAAAATGCAGTACTTCATGGTAGCATGCAGTACTTCATGGTAGCATGCAGTACTTCTTGGTTATATGCAGTACTTCATATTTACATGCAGTACTTCATGGTAGCATGCAGTACTTCATGGTAACATGCAGTACTTCATGGTAGCATGCAGTACTTCATGGTTATATGCAGTACTTCATATTTACATGCAGTACTTCATGGAAAAATGCAGTACTTCATGGTAGCATGCAGTACTTCTTGGTTATACGCAGTACTTCATATTTACATGCAGTACTTCATGGTAACATGCAGTACTTCATGGTAACATGCAGTACTTCATGGAAACATGCAGTACTTCATTGAAACATGCAGTACTTCATGGTAACATGCAGTTCTTCATGGAAACATGCAGTACTTTATGGTAGCATGCAGTACTTCATGATTACATGAAGTACTTTATGGTAGCATGCAGTACTTTATAATAGCATGCGGTACTTCATGGTAAAATGCAGTACTTCATGGCAACATGCAGTACTTCATAATAACATGCAGTACTTCATAATAACATGCAGTACTTCATGGTTATATGCAGTACTTCATATTTACATGCAGTACTTCATGGAAACATGCAGTACTTCATGGTAACATGCAGTTCTTCATTGAAACATGCAGTACTTCATGGAAACATGTAGTACTTCATGGAAATATGCAGTACTTCATTGTAGCATGCAGTACTTCATGGTAATATGCAGTACTTCATGGTAACATGCAGTACTTCATGGAAACATGCAGTACTTCAAGGTAGCATGCAGTACTTCATGGTAATATGCAGTACTTCATGGTAATATGCAGTACTCCATGGAAACATGCAGTACTTTATGGTAGTATGCAGTACTTCATGGTTATATGCAGTACTTCATATTTACATGCAGTACTTCATGGAAAAATGCAGTACTTCATGGTAGCATGCAGTACTTCATGGTAGCATGCAGTACTTCTTGGTTATATGCAGTACTTCATATTTATATGCAGTACTTCATGGTAACATGCAGTACTTCATGGTAACATGCAGTACTTCATGGTAACATGCAGTACTTCATGGTAGCATGCAGTACTTCATGGTTATATGCAGTACTTCATATTTACATGCAGTACTTCATGGAAACATGCAGTACTTCATGGAAACATGCAGTACTTCATGGAAACATGCAGTACTTCATGGTAACATGCAGTTCTTCATGGAAACATGCAGTACTTCATGGAAACATGTAGTACTTCATGGAAACATGCAGTACTTTATGGTAATATGGAGTACTTCATGGTAACATGCAGTACTCAATGGAAACATGCAGTACTTCATGGTAACATGCAGTTCTTCATGGAAACATGCAGTACTTCATGGAAACATGTAGTACTTCATGGAAACATGCAGTACTTTATGGTAATATGGAGTACTTCATGGTAACATGCAGTACTCAATGGAAACATGCAGTACTTTATGGTAATATGGAGTACTTAATGGTAACATGCAGTACTCAATGGAAACATGCAGTAATTTATGGTAGCATGCAGTACTTCATGGTTACATGAAGTACTTTATGGTAGCATGCAGTACTTCATGGTTACATGAAGTACTTTATGGAAACATGCAGTACTTCATGGTAGCATGCAGTACTTCATGGTAATATGCAGTACTTCATGGAAACATGCAGTACTTCATAATATCATGCAGTACTTCATGGTTACATGAAGTACTTTATGGAAACATGCAGTACTTAATGGTAGCATGCAGTACTTCATGGTAATATGCAGTACTTCATGGTAACATGCAGTACTTCATGGAAACATGCAGTACTTCATGGTAGCATGCAGTACTTCATGGTAATATGCAGTACTTCATGGTAATATGCAGTACTCCATGGAAACATGCAGTACTTTATGGTAGTATGCAGTACTTCATGGTTATATGCAGTACTTCATATTTACATGCAGTACTTCATAATAACATGCAGTACTTCATGGTTATATGCAGTACTTCATATTTACATGCAGTACTTCATGGAAACATGCAGTACTTCATTGTAACATGCAGTTCTTCATTGAAACATGCAGTACTTCATGGAAACATGTAGTACTTCATGGTAACATGCAGTACTTCATGGTAACATGCAGTACTTCATGGTAGCATGCAGTACTTCATGGTTATATGCTGTACTTCATATTTACATGCAGTACTTCATGGAAACATGCAGTACTTCATGGAAACATGCAGTACTTCATGGAAACATGCAGTACTTCATGGAAACATGCAGTACTTCATGGAAACATGCAGTACTTCATGGTAACATGCAGTTCTTCATGGAAACATGCAGTACTTTATGGTAGCATGCAGTACTTCATGATTACATGAAGTACTTTATGGTAGCATGCAGTACTTCATGGTTACATGAAGTACTTTATGGAAACATGCAGTACTTCATGGTAGCATGCAGTACTTCATGGTAATATGCAGTACTTCATGGAAACATGCAGTACTTCATAATAGCATGCAGTACTTCATGGTTACATGAAGTACTTTATGGAAACATGCAGTACTTCATTGTAGCATGCAGTACTTCATGGTAATATGCAGTACTTCATGGAAACATGCAGTACTTCATGGAAACATCCAGTACTTCATGGAAACATGCAGTACTTCATGGTAGCATGCAGTACTTCATGGCAACATGCAGTACTTAATAATAGCAAGCAGTACTTCATGGTTATATGCAGTACTTCATATTTACATGCAGTACTTCATGGAAACATGCAGTACTTCATGGTAACATGCAGTACTTCATGAAAACATGCAGTACTTTATGGTAGCATGCAGTACTTCATGGTTACATGAAGTACTTTATGGTAGCATGCAGTACTTTATGGAAGCATGCGGTACTTCATGGTAACATGCAGTACTTCATGGTAGCATGCAGTACTTCATGGCAACATGCAGTACTTCATAAAAGCATGCAGTACTTCATGGTTATATGCAGTACTTCATATTTACATGCAGTACTTCATGGAAACATGCAGTACTTTATGGTAACATGCAGTACTTCATGGAAACATGCAGTACTATATGGTAGCATGCAGTACTTCATGGTTACATGAAGTACTGCATGTTTCCATGAAGTACTGCATGTTTCCATGAAG
This sequence comes from Macrosteles quadrilineatus, assembly GCF_028750875.1. Lineage (NCBI taxonomy): Eukaryota > Metazoa > Arthropoda > Insecta > Hemiptera > Cicadellidae > Macrosteles > Macrosteles quadrilineatus. The sequence continues at coordinate 76,196 of NW_026542876.1, forward strand.
TACTGCATGTTTCCATGAAGTACTGCATGTTTCCATGAAGTACTGCATATTACCATGAAGTACTGCATGCTATAATGAAGTACTGCATGTTTCCATGAAGTACTGCATGTAAATATGAAGTACTGCATATAACCATGAAGTACTGCATGCTACCAAAAAGTACTGCATGTTACCATGAAGTACTTCATGCTACCATAAAGTACTTCATGTAATCATGAAGTACTGCATGCTACTGTGAAGTACTGCAAGTTTCCATGGAGTACTGCATGTTACCATGAAGTACTGCATATTACCATGAAGTACTGCATGCTACCATGAAGTACTGCATGTTTCCATGAAGTACTGCATGTAAATATGAAGTACTGCATATAACCATGAAGTACTGCATGCTACCATGAAGTACTGCATGCTACCATAAAGTACTTCTATAATCATGAAGTACTGCATGCTACTGTAAAGTACTGCATGTTTCCATGGAGTACTGCATGTTACCATGAAGTACTGCATGTTTCCATGAAGTACTGCATGTAAATATGAGTAGTGCATATAACCAAGAAGTACTGCATGCTACCATGAAGTACTGCATAGTACCATGAAGTACTGCATGCTACCATGAAGTACTGCATTTTTCCATGAAGTACTGCATGTAAATATGAAGTACTGCATATAACCATGAAGTACTGCATACTACCATAAAGTACTGCATGTTTCCATGGAGTACTGCATGTTACCATGAAGTACTGCATATTACCATGAAGTACTGCATGCTACAATGAATCACTGCATGTTTCCATGAAGTACTGCATGTTACCATGAAGTACTGCATATTACCATGAAGTACTGCATGCTACCATAAAGTACTTCATGTAATCATGAAGTACTGCATGCTACTGTAAAGTACTGCATGTTTCCATGGAGTTCTGCATGTTACCATGAAGTACTGCATATTACCATGAAGTACTGCATGATACCATGAAGTACTGCATGATTCCATGAAGTACTGCATGTACATATGAAGTACTGCATATAACCATGAAGTACTGCATGCTACCATGAAGTACTGCATGTTTCCATAAAGTACTTCATGTAACCATGAAGTACTGCATATTACCATAAAGTACTGCATATTACCATGAAGTACTGCATGCTACCATGAAGTACTGCATTTTTCCATGAAGTACTGCATGTAAATATGAAGTACAGCATATAACCATGAAGTACTGCATACTACCATAAAGTACTTCATGTAACCATGAATTACTGCATGCTACCATAAAGTACTGCATGTTTCCATGAAGTACTGCATGTTTCCATGAAGTACTGCATGTTTCCATGAAGTACTGCATTTTACCATGAAGTACCGCATGCTACCATAAAGTACTGCATGCTACCATAAAGTACTTCATGTAACCATGAAGTACTGCATGCTACCATATAGTACTGCATGTTTCCATGAAGTACTGCATGTTACCATGAAGTACTGCATGTTTCCATGAAGTACTGTATGTAAATATGAAGTACTGCATATAACCATGAAGTACTGCATGCTATTATGAAATACTGCATGTTGCCATGAAGTACTGCATGCTACCATGAAGTACTGCATGTTACCATGAAGTACCACATGCTTCCATAAAGTACTGCATGCTACCATAAAGTACTGCATGTTTTCATGAAGTACTGCATGTTACCATGAAGTACTGCATGTTTCCATGAAGTACTGCATGTAAATATGAAGTACTGCATATAAACATGAAGTACTGCATGCTATTATGAAGTACTGCATGTTGCCATGGAGTACTGCATGCTACCATGAATTACTGCATGTTTCCATGAAGTACTGCATGTTTCCATGAAGTACTGCATGTTTCCATGAAGTACTGCATGTTTCCATGAAGTACTGCATATTACCATGAAGTACTGCATGCTACAATGAAGTACTGCATGTTTCCATAAAGTACTTCATGTAACCATGAAGTACTGCATTCTATTATGAAGTACTGCATGTTTCCATGAAGTACTGCATATTACCATGAAGTACTGCATGCTACCATAAATTACTGCATGTTTCCATTAAGTACTGCATGTTACCATTAAGTACTCCATATTACAATAAAGTACTGCATGTTTCCATGAAGTACTACATGTTTCCATGAAGTACTGCATGTTTCCATGAAGAACTGCATGTTACCATGAAGTACTGCATGTTTCCATGAAGTACTGCATGTAAATATGAAGTACTGCATATAACCATGAAGTACTGCATGTTATTATGAAGTACTGCATGTTGCCATGAAGTACTGCATTTTACCATGAAGTACCGCATGCTACCATAAAGTACTGCATGCTACCATAAAGTACTTCATGTAATCATGAAGTACTGCATGCTACCATAAAGTACTGCATGTTTCCATGAAGAACTGCATGTTACCATGAAGTACTGCATGTTTCCATGAAGTCCTGCTTGTTTCCATGAAGTACTGCATGTTTCCATGAAGTACTGCATGTTTCCATGAAGTACTTCATGTTTCCATGAAGTACTGCATGTTTCCATGAAGTACTGCATGTAAATATGAAGTACTGCATATAACCATGAAGTACTGCATGCTACCAAGAAGTACTGCATGTTACCATGAAGTACTGCATACTACCATAAAGTACTGCATGTTTCCATGGAGTACTGCATATTACCATGAAGTACTGCATATTACCATGAAGTACTGCATGCTACCATGAAGTACTGCATGTTTCCATGAAGTACTGCATGTTACCATGAAGTACTGCATATTACCATGAAGTACTGCATGCTACCATTAAGTACTGCATGTTTCCATGAAGTACTGCATGTTTCCATCAAGTACTACATGTAAATATGAAGTACTGCATATAACCATGAAGTACTGCATGTTACCAATGAAGTACTGCATATTACCATGAAGTACTGCATGCTACCATAAAGTACTTGATGTAACCATGAAGTACTGCATGCTACTATAAAGTACTGCATGATTCCATGAAGTACTGCATGTAAATATGAAGTACTGCATATAACCATGAAGTACTGCATGCTATCATAAAGTACTTCATGTAACCATGAAGTACTGCATGCTACCATAAAGTGCTGCATGTTTCCATGAAGTATTGCATGTTGCCATGAAGTACTGCATGTTACTATGAAGTACTTCATGTAACCATGAAGTACTGCATATTACCATGAAGTACAGCATGCTACCATAAAATACTTCATGTAACCATGAAGTACTGCATGCTACCATAAAGTACTTCATGTTTCCATGAAGTACTGCATGTAAATATGAAGTACTGCATATAACCATGATGTACTGCATGCTACCATGAAGTACTGCATATTACCATGAAGTACCGCATGCTACCATAAAGTACTGCATGCTACCATAAAGTACTGCATGCTACCATAAAGTACTTCATGTAACCATGAAGTACTGAATGCTACCATAAAGTACTGCATGTTTCCATGAAGTAATGCATGTTACGATGAAGTATTGCATGTTACCATGAAGTACTGCCTATTACCATGAAGTACTGCATGGTAGCATGCAGCACTTCATGGTTATATGCAGTACTTCATATTTACATGCAGTACTTCATGGAAAAATGCAGTACTTCATGGTAGCATGCAGTACTTCATGGTAATATGCAGTACCTAATGGTAATATGCAGTACTTCATGGTTACATGAAGTACTTTATGGAAACATGCAGTACTTCATGGTAGCATGCAGTATTTCATGGTTATATGCAGTACTTCATATTTACATGCAGTACTTCATGGAAACATGCAGTTCTTCATGGTAGCATGCAGTACTTCATGGTAATATGCAGTACTTTATGGTAATATGCAGTACTTATTGGTAACATGAAGTACTTCATGGAAACATGCAGTACTTCATGGTAGCATGCAGTACTTCATGGTAATATGCAGTACTTCATGGAAACATGCAGTACTTCATGGAAACATGCGGTACTTCATGGAAACATGCAGTACTTCATGGAAACATGCAGTACTTCATGGTAGCATGCAGTACTTCATGGTAGCATGCAGTACTTCATGGTAATATGCAGTACTTCATGGTAACATGCAGTACTTCATGGCAACATTCAGTACTTTTTGGTAGCATGCAGTACTTCATGGTTATATGCAGTACTTCATATTTACATGCAGTACTTCATGGAAACATGCAGTACTTCATGGTAGCGTGCAGTACTTCATGGTAATATGCAGTACTTTATGGTAATATGCAGTACTTCATGGTTACATGAAGTACTTTATGGAAACATGCAGTACTTCATGGTAGCATGCAGTACTTCATGGTAATATGCAGTACTTCATGGAAACATGCAGTACTTCATGGAAACATGCAGTACTTCATGGAAACATGCAGTACTTCATGGAAACATGCAGTACTTCATGGAAACATGCAGTACTTCATGGAAACATGCAGTACTTAATGGTAGCATGCAGTACTTCATGGTAATATGCAGTACTTCATGGTAACATGCAGTACTTCATGGCAACATGCAGTACTTCATAATAGCATGCAGTACTTCATGGTTATATGCAGTACTTCATATTTACATGCAGTACTTCATGGAAACATGCAGTACTTCATGGTAACATGCAGTACTTCATGGAAACATGCAGTACTTTATGGTAGCATGCAGTACTTCATGGTTACATGAAGTACTTTATGGTAGCATGCAGTACTTTATGGTAGCATGCGGTACTTCAAGGTAACATGCAGTACTTCATGGTAGCATGCAGTACTTCATGGTTATATGCAGTACTTCATATTTAAATGCAATACTTCATGGAAACATGCAGTACTTTATGGTAGCATGCAGTACTTCATGGTTACATGAAGTATTTTATGGTAGTATGCAGTACTTCATGGTTATATGCAGTACTTCATATTTACATGCAGTACTTCATGGAAAAATGCAGTACTTCATGGTAGCATGCAGTACTTCATGGTAATATGCATTACTTTATGGTAATATGCAGTACTTCATGGTTACATGAAGTACTTTATGGAAACATGCAGTACTTCATGGTAGCATGCAGTACTTCATGGTTATATGCAGTACTTCATATGTACATGCAGTACTTCATGGAATCATGCAGTACTTCATGGTATCATGCAGTACTTCATGGTAATATGCAGTACTTCATGGTAACATACTGCATGTTTCCATGAAGTACTGCATATTACCATGAAATACTGCATGCTACAATGAAGTACTGCATGTTTCCATAAAGTACTTCATGTAACCATGAAGTACTGCATGCTATTATGAAGTACTGCATGTTTCCATTGAGTACTGCATGTTACCATGAAGTACTCCATATTACCATAAAGTACTGCATGTTTCCATGAAGTACTGCATGTTTCCATGAAGTACTGCATGTTTCCATGAAGAACTGCATGTTACCATGAAGTACTGCATGTTTCCATGAAGTACTGCATGTTTCCATGAAGTACTGCATGTAAATATGAAGTACTGCATGTTTCCATGAAGTACTGCATGTTATTATGAAGTACTGCATTTTACCATGAAGTACCGCATGCTACCATGAAGTACTGCATATTACCATGAAGTACCGCATGCTACTATAAAGTACTTCATGTAACCATAAAGTACTGCATGCTACCATGAAGTACTGCATGTTTCCATGAAGTACTGCATCTAAATATGAAATACTGCATATAACCATGAAGTACTGCATACTATCATAAAGTACTGCATGCTACCATGAAGTACTGCATGCTACCATGAAGTACTGCATGCTACCATGAAGTACTGCATGCTACCATGAAGTACTGCATGTTTCCATGAAGTACTGCATGTAAATATGAAGTACTGCATGTTACCATGAAGTACTGCATATTACCATGAAGTACTGCATGCTACCATAAATTACTTCATGTAACCATGAAGTACTGCATGCTACCATAAAGTACTGCATGTTTCCATGAAGAACTGCATGTTACTATGAAGTACTGCATGTTTCCATGAAGTATTGCATGTAAATATAAAGTACTGCATATAAGCATGAAGTACTGCATGCTATTATGTAGTACTGCATGTTGCCATAAAGTACTGCATATTACCATGAAGTACTGCATGCTACCATGAAGTACTGCATGTTACCATGAAGTACTGCTTGTTTCCATGAAGTACTGCATGTTTCCATGAAGAACTGCATATTACCATGAAGTACTGCATGCTACCATGAAGTACTGCATGTTTCCATGAAGTACTTCATGTTACCAATAAGTACTGCATTTTACCATGAAGTAATTTATGTAACCATTAAGTACTTCATGTTATTTTGAAGTATTGCATCTTACCATAAAGTACTTTATGTTACCATGAAGTACTGCATGTTACCATGAAGTACTGCATTTTACCATGAAGTACTGCATATTACCATGAAGTACTGCATGTTTCCATAAAGTACTTCATGTAACCATGAAGTACTGAATGCTATCATAAAGTACTGCATGTTTCCATGAAGTAATGCATGTTACGATGAAGTACTGCATGTTACCATGAAGTACTGCCTATTACCATGAAGTACTGCATTGTAGCATGCAGTACTTCATGGTTATATGCAGTACTTCATATTTACATGCAGTACTTTATGGAAAAATGCAGTACTTCATGGTAGCATGCAGTACTTCATGGTAATATGCAGTACCTAATGGTAATATGCAGTACTTCATGGTTACATGAAGTACTTTATGGAAACATGCAGTACTTCATGGTAGCATGCAGTATTTCATGGTTATATGCAGTACTTCATATTTACATGCAGTACTTCATGGAAACATGCAGTTCTTCATGGTAGCATGCAGTACTTCATGGTAATATGCAGTACTTTATGGTAATATGCAGTACTTATTGGTAACATGAAGTACTTCATGGAAACATGCAGTACTTCATGGTAGCATGCAGTACTTCATGGTAATATGCAGTACTTCATGGAAACATGCAGTACTTCATGGAAACATGCGGTACTTCATGGAAACATGCAGTACTTCATGGAAACATGCAGTACTTCATGGTAGCATGCAGTACTTCATGGTAATATGCAGTACTTCATGGTAACATGCAGTACTTCATGGCAACATTCAGTACTTTTTGGTAGCATGCAGTACTTCATGGTTATATGCAGTACTTCATATTTACATGCAGTACTTCATGGAAACATGCAGTACTTCATGGTAGCATGCAGTACTTCATGGTAATATGCAGTACTTTATGGTAATATGCAGTACTTCATGGTTACATGAAGTACTTTATGGAAACATGCAGTACTTCATGGTAGCATGCAGTACTTCATGGTAATATGCAGTACTTCATGGAAACATGCAGTACTTCATTGAAACATGCAGTACTTCATGGAAACATGCAGTACTTCATGGAAACATGCAGTACTTAATGGTAGCATGCAGTACTTCATGGTAATATGCAGTACTTCATGGTAACATGCAGTACTTCATGGCAACATGCAGTACTTCATAATAGCATGCAGTACTTCATGGTTATATGCAGTACTTCATATTTACATGCAGTACTTCATGGAAACATGCAGTACTTCATGGTAACATGCAGTACTTCATGGAAACATGCAGTACTTTATGGTAGCATGCAGTACTTCATGGTTACATGAAGTACTTTATGGTAGCATGCAGTACTTTATGGTAGCATGCGGTACTTCATGGTAACATGCAGTACTTCATGGTAGCATGCAGTACTTCATGGTTATATGCAGTACTTCATATTTAAATGCAATACTTCATGGAAACATGCAGTACTTTATGGTAGCATGCAGTACTTCATGGTTACATGAAGTATTTTATGGTAGTATGCAGTACTTCATGGTTATATGCAGTACTTCATATTTACATGCAGTACTTCATGGTAGCATGCAGTACTTCATGGTAATATGCAGTACTTTATGGTAATATGCAGTACTTCATGGTTACATGAAGTACTTTATGGAAACATGCAGTACTTCATGGTAGCATGCAGTACTTCATGGTTATATGCAGTACTTCATATGTACATGCAGTACTTCATGGAATCATGCAGTACTTCATGGTATCATGCAGTACTTCATGGTAATATGCAGTACTTCATGGTAACATACTGCATGTTTCCATGAAGTACTGCATATTACCATGAAATACTGCATGCTACAATGAAGTACTGCATGTTTCCATAAAGTACTTCATGTAACCATGAAGTACTGCATGCTATTATGAAGTACTGCATGTTTCCATTGAGTACTGCATGTTACCATGAAGTACTCCATATTACCATAAAGTACTGCATGTTTCCATGAAGTACTGCATGTTTCCATGAAGTACTGCATGTTTCCATGAAGAACTGCATGTTACCATGAAGTACTGCATGTTTCCATGAAGTACTGCATGTTTCCATGAAGTACTGCATGTAAATATGAAGTACTGCATGTTTCCATGAAGTACTGCATGTTATTATGAAGTACTACAGCATTTTACCATGAAGTACCGCATGCTACCATGAAGTACTGCATATTACCATGAAGTACCGCATGCTACTATAAAGTACTTCATGTAACCATAAAGTACTGCATGCTACCATGAAGTACTGCATGTTTCCATGAAGTACTGCATCTAAATATGAAGTACTGCATATAACCATGAAGTACTGCATACTATCATAAAGTACTGCATGCTACCATGAAGTAATGCATGCTACCATGAAGTACTGCATGCTACCATGAAGTACTGCATGTTTCCATGAAGTACTGCATGTAAATATGAAGTACTGCATGTTACCATGAAGTACTGCATATTACCATGAAGTACTGCATGCTACCATAAATTACTTCATGTAACCATGAAGTACTGCATGCTACCATAAAGTACTGCATGTTTCCATGAAGAACTGCATGTTACTATGAAGTACTGCATGTTTCCATGAAGTACTGCATGTAAATATAAAGTACTGCATATAAGCATGAAGTACTGCATGCTATTATCAAGTACTGCATGTTGCCATAAAGTACTGCTTATTACAATGAAGTACTGCATGCTACCATGAAGTACTGCATGTTACCATGAAGTACTGCTTGTTTCCATGAAGTACTGCATGTTTCCATGAAGAACTGCATATTACCATGAAGTACTGCATGCTACCATGAAGTACTGCATGTTTCCATGAAGTACTTCATGTTACCAATAAGTACTGCATTTTACCATGAAGTAATTTATGTAACCATTAAGTACTTCATGTTATTTTGAAGTATTGCATCTTACCATAAAGTACTTTATGTTACCATGAAGTACTGCATGTTACCATGAAGTACTGCATTTTACCATGAAGTACTGCATATTACCATGAAGTACTGCATGTTTCCATAAAGTACTTCATGTAACCATGAAGTACTGAATGCTATCATAAAGTACTGCATGTTTCCATGAAGTAATGCATGTTACGATGAAGTACTGCATGTTACCATGAAGTACTGCCTATTACCATGAAGTACTGCATTGTAGCATGCAGTACTTCATGGTTATATGCAGTACTTCATATTTACATGCAGTACTTTATGGAAAAATGCAGTACTTCATGGTAGCATGCAGTACTTTATGGAAAAATGCAGTACTTCATGGTAGCATGCAGTACTTCATGGTAATATGCAGTACCTAATGGTAATATGCAGTACTTCATGGTTACATGAAGTACTTTATGGAAACATGCAGTACTTCATGGTAGCATGCAGTATTTCATGGTTATATGCAGTACTTCATATTTACATGCAGTACTTCATGGAAACATGCAGTTCTTCATGGTAGCATGCAGTACTTCATGGTAATATGCAGTACTTTATGGTAATATGCAGTACTTATTGGTAACATGAAGTACTTCATGGAAACATGCAGTACTTCATGGTAGCATGCAGTACTTCATGGTAATATGCAGTACTTCATGGAAACATGCAGTACTTCATGGAAACATGCGGTACTTCATGGAAACATGCAGTACTTCATGGAAACATGCAGTACTTCATGGTAGCATGCAGTACTTCATGGTAATATGCAGTACTTCATGGTAACATGCAGTACTTCATGGCAACATTCAGTACTTTTTGGTAGCATGCAGTACTTCATGGTTATATGCAGTACTTCATATTTACATGCAGTACTTCATGGAAACATGCAGTACTTCATGGTAGCATGCAGTACTTCATGGTAATATGCAGTACTTTATGGTAATATGCAGTACTTCATGGTTACATGAAGTACTTTATGGAAACATGCAGTACTTCATGGTAGCATGCAGTACTTCATGGTAATATGCAGTACTTCATGGAAACATGCAGTACTTCATTGAAACATGCAGTACTTCATGGAAACATGCAGTACTTCATGGAAACATGCAGTACTTAATGGTAGCATGCAGTACTTCATGGTAATATGCAGTACTTCATGGTAACATGCAGTACTTCATGGCAACATGCAGTACTTCATAATAGCATGCAGTACTTCATGGTTATATGCAGTACTTCATATTTACATGCAGTACTTCATGGAAACATGCAGTACTTCATGGTAACATGCAGTACTTCATGGAAACATGCAGTACTTTATGGTAGCATGCAGTACTTCATGGTTACATGAAGTACTTTATGGTAGCATGCAGTACTTTGTGGTAGCATGCGGTACTTCATGGTAACATGCAGTACTTCATGGTAGCATGCAGTACTTCATGGTTATATGCAGTACTTCATATTTAAATGCAATAATTCATGGAAACATGCAGTACTTTATGGTAGCATGCAGTACTTCATGGTTACATGAAGTATTTTATGGTAGTATGCAGTACTTCATGGTTATATGCAGTACTTCATATTTACATGCAGTACTTCATGGTAGCATGCAGTACTTCATGGTAATATGCAGTACTTTATGGTAATATGCAGTACTTCATGGTTACATGAAGTACTTTATGGAAACATGCAGTACTTCATGGTAGCATGCAGTACTTCATGGTTATATGCAGTACTTCATATGTACATGCAGTACTTCATGGAATCATGCAGTACTTCATGGTATCATGCAGTACTTCATGGTAATATGCAGTACTTCATGGTAACATACTGCATGTTTCCATGAAGTACTGCATATTACCATGAAATACTGCATGCTACAATGAAGTACTGCATGTTTCCATAAAGTACTTCATGTAACCATGAAGTACTGCATGCTATTATGAAGTACTGCATGTTTCCATTGAGTATTGCATGTTACCATGAAGTACTCCATATTACCATAAAGTACTGCATGTTTCCATGAAGTACTGCATGTTTCCATGAAGTACTGCATGTTTCCATGAAGAACTGCATGTTACCATGAAGTACTGCATGTTTCCATGAAGTACTGCATGTTTCCATGAAGTACTGCATGTAAATATGAAGTACTGCATGTTTCCATGAAGTACTGCATGTTATTATGAAGTACTGCATTTTACTATGAAGTACCGCATGCTACCATGAAGTACTGCATATTACCATGAAGTACCGCATGCTACTATAAAGTACTTCATGTAACCATAAAGTACTGCATGCTACCATGAAGTACTGCATGTTTCCATGAAGTACTGCATCTAAATATGAAGTACTGCATATAACCATGAAGTACTGCATACTATCATAAAGTACTGCATGCTACCATGAAGTAATGCATGCTACCATGAAGTACTGCATGCTACCATGAAGTACTGCATGTTTCCATGAAGTACTGCATGTAAATATGAAGTACTGCATGTTACCATGAAGTACTGCATATTACCATGAAGTACTGCATGCTACCATAAATTACTTCATGTAACCATGAAGTACTGCATGCTACCATAAAGTACTGCATGTTTCCATGAAGAACTGCATGTTACTATGAAGTACTGCATGTTTCCATGAAGTACTGCATGTAAATATAAAGTACTGCATATAAGCATGAAGTACTGCATGCTATTATGTAGTACTGCATGTTGCCATAAAGTACTGCATATTACCATGAAGTACTGCATGCTACCATGAAGTACTGCATGTTACCATGAAGTACTGCTTGTTTCCATGAAGTACTGCATGTTTCCATGAAGAACTGCATATTACCATGAAGTACTGCATGCTACCATGAAGTACTGCATGTTTCCATGAAGTACTTCATGTTACCAATAAGTACTGCATTTTACCATGAAGTAATTTATGTAACCATTAAGTACTTCATGTTATTTTGAAGTATTGCATCTTACCATAAAGTACTTTATGTTACCATGAAGTACTGCATGTTACCATAAAGTACTGCATTTTACCATGAAGTACTGCATATTACCATGAAGTACTGCATGCTACCATTAAGTACTGCATGTTTCCATGAAGTACTGCATGTAAATATGAAGTACTGCATATAACCATGAAGTACTGCATGCTACTATAAAGTACTGCATGTTACCATAAAGTACTTCATGTAACCATGAAGTACTGCATATTACCATAAAGTACTGCATATTACCATGAAGTACTGCATGCTACCATGAAATACTGCATGTTTCCATGAAGTACTGCATGTAAATATGAAGTACTGCATATAACCATGAAGTACTGCATGCTACCATAAAGTACTGCATGTTACCATGAAGTACTGTATATTACCATGAAGTACTGCATGCTACCATAAAGTACTTCATGTAATCATGAAGTACTGCATGCTACCATGAAGTACTGCATGTTTCCATGAAGTACTGCATGTAAATATGAAGTACTGCATGTTACCATGAAGTACTGCATATTACCATGAAGTACTGCATGCTACCATAAATTACTTCATGTAACCATGAAGTACTGCATGCTACCATAAAGTACTGCATGTTTCCATTAAGAACTGCATGTTACTATGAAGTACTGCATGTAAATATAAAGTACTGCATATAAGCATGAAGTACTGCATGCTATTATGTAGTACTGCATGTTGCCATAAAGTACTGCATATTACCATGAAGTACTGCATGCTACCATGAAGTACTGCATGTTACCATGAAGTACTGCTTGTTTCCATGAAGTACTGCATGTTTCCATGAAGAACTGCATATTACCATGAAGTACTGCATGCTACCATGAAGTACTGCATGTTTCCATGAAGTACTTCATGTTACCAATAAGTACTGCATTTTACCATGAAGTAATTTATGTAACCATTAAGTACTTCATGTTATTTTGAAGTATTGCATCTTACCATAAAGTACTTTATGTTACCATGAAGTACTGCATGTTACCATGAAGTACTGCATTTTACCATGAAGTACTGCATATTACCATGAAGTACTGCATGTTTCCATAAAGTACTTCATGTAACCATGAAGTACTGAATGCTATCATAAAGTACTGCATGTTTCCATGAAGTAATGCATGTTACGATGAAGTACTGCATGTTACCATGAAGTACTGCCTATTACCATGAAGTACTGCATTGTAGCATGCAGTACTTCATGGTTATATGCAGTACTTCATATTTACATGCAGTACTTTATGGAAAAATGCAGTACTTCATGGTAGCATGCAGTACTTCATGGTAATATGCAGTACCTAATGGTAATATGCAGTACTTCATGGTTACATGAAGTACTTTATGGAAACATGCAGTACTTCATGGTAGCATGCAGTATTTCATGGTTATATGCAGTACTTCATATTTACATGCAGTACTTCATGGAAACATGCAGTTCTTCATGGTAGCATGCAGTACTTCATGGTAATATGCAGTACTTTATGGTAATATGCAGTACTTATTGGTAACATGAAGTACTTCATGGAAACATGCAGTACTTCATGGTAGCATGCAGTACTTCATGGTAATATGCAGTACTTCATGGAAACATGCAGTACTTCATGGAAACATGCGGTACTTCATGGAAACATGCAGTACTTCATGGAAACATGCAGTACTTCATGGTAGCATGCAGTACTTCATGGTAATATGCAGTACTTCATGGTAACATGCAGTACTTCATGGCAACATTCAGTACTTTTTGGTAGCATGCAGTACTTCATGGTTATATGCAGTACTTCATATTTACATGCAGTACTTCATGGAAACATGCAGTACTTCATGGTAGCATGCAGTACTTCATGGTAATATGCAGTACTTTATGGTAATATGCAGTACTTCATGGTTACATGAAGTACTTTATGGAAACATGCAGTACTTCATGGTAGCATGCAGTACTTCATGGTAATATGCAGTACTTCATGGAAACATGCAGTACTTCATTGAAACATGCAGTACTTCATGGAAACATGCAGTACTTCATGGAAACATGCAGTACTTAATGGTAGCATGCAGTACTTCATGGTAATATGCAGTACTTCATGGTAACATGCAGTACTTCATGGCAACATGCAGTACTTCATAATAGCATGCAGAACTTCATGGTTATATGCAGTACTTCATATTTACATGCAGTACTTCATGGAAACATGCAGTACTTCATGGTAACATGCAGTACTTCATGGAAACATGCAGTACTTTATGGTAGCATGCAGTACTTCATGGTTACATGAAGTACTTTATGGTAGCATGCAGTACTTTATGGTAGCATGCGGTACTTCATGGTAACATGCAGTACTTCATGGTAGCATGCAGTACTTCATGGTTATATGCAGTACTTCATATTTAAATGCAATACTTCATGGAAACATGCAGTACTTTATGGTAGCATGCAGTACTTCATGGTTACATGAAGTATTTTATGGTAGTATGCAGTACTTCATGGTTATATGCAGTACTTCATATTTACATGCAGTACTTCATGGTAGCATGCAGTACTTCATGGTAATATGCAGTACTTTATGGTAATATGCAGTACTTCATGGTTACATGAAGTACTTTATGGAAACATGCAGTACTTCATGGTAGCATGCAGTACTTCATGGTTATATGCAGTACTTCATATGTACATGCAGTACTTCATGGAATCATGCAGTACTTCATGGTATCATGCAGTACTTCATGGTAATATGCAGTACTTCATGGTAACATACTGCATGTTTCCATGAAGTACTGCATATTACCATGAAATACTGCATGCTACAATGAAGTACTGCATGTTTCCATAAAGTACTTCATGTAACCATGAAGTACTGCATGCTATTATGAAGTACTGCATGTTTCCATTGAGTACTGCATGTTACCATGAAGTACTCCATATTACCATAAAGTACTGCATGTTTCCATGAAGTACTGCATGTTTCCATGAAGTACTGCATGTTTCCATGAAGAACTGCATGTTACCATGAAGTACTGCATGTTTCCATGAAGTACTGCATGTTTCCATGAAGTACTGCATGTAAATATGAAGTACTGCATGTTTCCATGAAGTACTGCATGTTATTATGAAGTACAGCATTTTACCATGAAGTACCGCATGCTACCATGAAGTACTGCATATTACCATGAAGTACCGCATGCTACTATAAAGTACTTCATGTAACCATAAAGTACTGCATGCTACCATGAAGTACTGCATGTTTCCATGAAGTACTGCATCTAAATATGAAGTACTGCATATAACCATGAAGTACTGCATACTATCATAAAGTACTGCATGCTACCATGAAGTAATGCATGCTACCATGAAGTACTGCATGCTACCATGAAGTACTGCATGTTTCCATGAAGTACTGCATGTAAATATGAAGTACTGCATGTTACCATGAAGTACTGCATATTACCATGAAGTACTGCATGCTACCATAAATTACTTCATGTAACCATGAAGTACTGCATGCTACCATAAAGTACTGCATGTTTCCATGAAGAACTGCATGTTACTATGAAGTACTGCATGTTTCCATGAAGTACTGCATGTAAATATAAAGTACTGCATATAAGCATGAAGTACTGCATGCTATTATGTAGTACTGCATGTTGCCATAAAGTACTGCATATTACCATGAAGTACTGCATGCTACCATGAAGTACTGCATGTTACCATGAAGTACTGCTTGTTTCCATGAAGTACTGCATGTTTCCATGAAGAACTGCATATTACCATGAAGTACTGCATGCTACCATGAAGTACTGCATGTTTCCATGAAGTACTTCATGTTACCAATAAGTACTGCATTTTACCATGAAGTAATTTATGTAACCATTAAGTACTTCATGTTATTTTGAAGTATTGCATCTTACCATAAAGTACTTTATGTTACCATGAAGTACTGCATGTTACCATGAAGTACTGCATTTTACCATGAAGTACTGCATATTACCATGAAGTACTGCATGTTTCCATAAAGTACTTCATGTAACCATGAAGTACTGAATGCTATCATAAAGTACTGCATGTTTCCATGAAGTAATGCATGTTACGATGAAGTACTGCATGTTACCATGAAGTACTGCCTATTACCATGAAGTACTGCATTGTAGCATGCAGTACTTCATGGTTATATGCAGTACTTCATATTTACATGCAGTACTTTATGGAAAAATGCAGTACTTCATGGTAGCATGCAGTACTTTATGGAAAAATGCAGTACTTCATGGTAGCATGCAGTACTTCATGGTAATATGCAGTACCTAATGGTAATATGCAGTACTTCATGGTTACATGAAGTACTTTATGGAAACATGCAGTACTTCATGGTAGCATGCAGTATTTCATGGTTATATGCAGTACTTCATATTTACATGCAGTACTTCATGGAAACATGCAGTTCTTCATGGTAGCATGCAGTACTTCATGGTAATATGCAGTACTTTATGGTAATATGCAGTACTTATTGGTAACATGAAGTACTTCATGGAAACATGCAGTACTTCATGGTAGCATGCAGTACTTCATGGTAATATGCAGTACTTCATGGAAACATGCAGTACTTCATGGAAACATGCGGTACTTCATGGAAACATGCAGTACTTCATGGAAACATGCAGTACTTCATGGTAGCATGCAGTACTTCATGGTAATATGCAGTACTTCATGGTAACATGCAGTACTTCATGGCAACATTCAGTACTTTTTGGTAGCATGCAGTACTTCATGGTTATATGCAGTACTTCATATTTACATGCAGTACTTCATGGAAACATGCAGTACTTCATGGTAGCATGCAGTACTTCATGGTAATATGCAGTACTTTATGGTAATATGCAGTACTTCATGGTTACATGAAGTACTTTATGGAAACATGCAGTACTTCATGGTAGCATGCAGTACTTCATGGTAATATGCAGTACTTCATGGAAACATGCAGTACTTCATTGAAACATGCAGTACTTCATGGAAACATGCAGTACTTCATGGAAACATGCAGTACTTAATGGTAGCATGCAGTACTTCATGGTAATATGCAGTACTTCATGGTAACATGCAGTACTTCATGGCAACATGCAGTACTTCATAATAGCATGCAGTACTTCATGGTTATATGCAGTACTTCATATTTACATGCAGTACTTCATGGAAACATGCAGTACTTCATGGTAACATGCAGTACTTCATGGAAACATGCAGTACTTTATGGTAGCATGCAGTACTTCATGGTTACATGAAGTACTTTATGGTAGCATGCAGTACTTTGTGGTAGCATGCGGTACTTCATGGTAACATGCAGTACTTCATGGTAGCATGCAGTACTTCATGGTTATATGCAGTACTTCATATTTAAATGCAATACTTCATGGAAACATGCAGTACTTTATGGTAGCATGCAGTACTTCATGGTTACATGAAGTATTTTATGGTAGTATGCAGTACTTCATGGTTATATGCAGTACTTCATATTTACATGCAGTACTTCATGGTAGCATGCAGTACTTCATGGTAATATGCAGTACTTTATGGTAATATGCAGTACTTCATGGTTACATGAAGTACTTTATGGAAACATGCAGTACTTCATGGTAGCATGCAGTACTTCATGGTTATATGCAGTACTTCATATGTACATGCAGTACTTCATGGAATCATGCAGTACTTCATGGTATCATGCAGTACTTCATGGTAATATGCAGTACTTCATGGTAACATACTGCATGTTTCCATGAAGTACTGCATATTACCATGAAATACTGCATGCTACAATGAAGTACTGCATGTTTCCATAAAGTACTTCATGTAACCATGAAGTACTACATGCTATTATGAAGTACTGCATGTTTCCATTGAGTATTGCATGTTACCATGAAGTACTCCATATTACCATAAAGTACTGCATGTTTCCATGAAGTACTGCATGTTTCCATGAAGTACTGCATGTTTCCATGAAGAACTGCATGTTACCATGAAGTACTGCATGTTTCCATGAAGTACTGCATGTTTCCATGAAGTACTGCATGTAAATATGAAGTACTGCATGTTTCCATGAAGTACTGCATGTTATTATGAAGTACTGCATTTTACCATGAAGTACCGCATGCTACCATGAAGTACTGCATATTACCATGAAGTACCGCATGCTACTATAAAGTACTTCATGTAACCATAAAGTACTGCATGCTACCATGAAGTACTGCATGTTTCCATGAAGTACTGCATCTAAATATGAAGTACTGCATATAACCATGAAGTACTGCATACTATCATAAAGTACTGCATGCTACCATGAAGTAATGCATGCTACCATGAAGTACTGCATGCTACCATGAAGTACTGCATGTTTCCATGAAGTACTGCATGTAAATATGAAGTACTGCATGTTACCATGAAGTACTGCATATTACCATGAAGTACTGCATGCTACCATAAATTACTTCATGTAACCATGAAGTACTGCATGCTACCATAAAGTACTGCATGTTTCCATGAAGAACTGCATGTTACTATGAAGTACTGCATGTTTCCATGAAGTACTGCATGTAAATATAAAGTACTGCATATAAGCATGAAGTACTGCATGCTATTATGTAGTACTGCATGTTGCCATAAAGTACTGCATATTACCATGAAGTACTGCATGCTACCATGAAGTACTGCATGTTACCATGAAGTACTGCTTGTTTCCATGAAGTACTGCATGTTTCCATGAAGAACTGCATATTACCATGAAGTACTGCATGCTACCATGAAGTACTGCATGTTTCCATGAAGTACTTCATGTTACCAATAAGTACTGCATTTTACCATGAAGTAATTTATGTAACCATTAAGTACTTCATGTTATTTTGAAGTATTGCATCTTACCATAAAGTACTTTATGTTACCATGAAGTACTGCATGTTACCATAAAGTACTGCATTTTACCATGAAGTACTGCATGCTACCATTAAGTACTGCATGTTTCCATGAAGTACTGCATGTAAATATGAAGTACTGCATATAACCATGAAGTACTGCATGCTACTATAAAGTACTGCATGTTACCATAAAGTACTTCATGTAACCATGAAGTACTGCATATTACCATAAAGTACTGCATATTACCATGAAGTACTGCATGCTACCATGAAATACTGCATGTTTCCATGAAGTACTGCATGTAAATATGAAGTACTGCATATAACCATGAAGTACTGCATGCTACCATAAAGTACTGCATGTTACCATGAAGTACTGTATATTACCATGAAGTACTGCATGCTACCATAAAGTACTTCATGTAATCATGAAGTACTGCATGCTACCATGAAGTACTGCATGTTTCCATGAAGTACTGCATGTAAATATGAAGTACTGCATGTTACCATGAAGTACTGCATATTACCATGAAGTACTGCATGCTACCATAAATTACTTCATGTAACCATGAAGTACTGCATGCTACCATAAAGTACTGCATGTTTCCATTAAGAACTGCATGTTACTATGAAGTACTGCATGTAAATATAAAGTACTGCATATAAGCATGAAGTACTGCATGCTATTATGTAGTACTGCATGTTGCCATAAAGTACTGCATATTACCATGAAGTACTGCATGCTACCATGAAGTACTGCATGTTACCATGAAGTACTGCTTGTTTCCATGAAGTACTGCATGTTTCCATGAAGAACGGCATATTACCATGAAGTACTGCATGCTACCATGAAGTACTGCATGTTTCCGTGAAGTACTTCATGTTACCAATAAGTACTGCATTTTACCATGAAGTAATTTATGTAACCATTAAGTACTTCATGTTATTTTGAAGTATTGCATCTTACCATAAAGTACTTTATGTTACCATGAAGTACTGCATGTTACCATGAAGTACTGCATTTTACCATGAAGTACTGCATATTACCATGAAGTACTGCATGCTACCATAAAGTACTGCATGTTTCCATGAAGTACTGCATGTAAATATGAAGTACTGCATATAACCATGAAGTACTGCATGCTACTATGAAGTACTGCATGTTACCATAAAGTACTTCATGTAACCATGAAGTACTGCATATTACCATAAAGTACTGCATATTACCATGAAGTACTGCATGCTACCATGAAATACTGCATGTTTCCATGAAGTACTGCATGTAAATATGAAGTACTGCATATAACCATGAAGTACTGCATGCTACCATAAAGTACTGCATGTTACCATGAAGTACTGTATATTACCATGAAGTACTGCATGCTACCATAAAGTACTTCATGTAATCATGAAGTACTGCATGTTACCATGAAGTACTGCATATTACCATGAAGTACTGCATATTACCATGAAGTACTGCATGCTACT
Source organism: Macrosteles quadrilineatus (assembly GCF_028750875.1). Lineage (NCBI taxonomy): Eukaryota > Metazoa > Arthropoda > Insecta > Hemiptera > Cicadellidae > Macrosteles > Macrosteles quadrilineatus. Next base: position 96,947 of record NW_026542876.1, read on the forward strand.
ATAAAGTACTTCATGTAATCATGAAGTACTGCATGCTACTGTAAAGTACTGCATGTTTCCATGGAGTACTGCATGTTACCTTGAAGTACTGCATATTACCATGAAGTACTGCATGCTATCATGAAGTACTGCATGTTTCCATGAAGTAATGCATGTAAATATAAAGTACTGCATATAACCATGAAGTACTGCATGCTACCATGAAGTACTGCATGTTACCATGAAGTACTGCATATTACCATGAAGTACTGCATGCTACCATAAAGTACTTCATGCAACCATTAAGTACTGCATGCTACAATGAAGTACTGCATGTTTCCATGAAGTACTGCATGTAAATATGAAGTACTGCATATAACCATGAAGTACTGCATACTATCATAAATTACTGCATGCTACCATGAAGTACTGCATGCTACCATGAAGTACTGCATGTTTCCATGAAGTACTGCATGTAAATATGAAGTACTGCATATAACCATGAAGTACTGCATACTACCATAAAGTACTGCATGTTTCATGCAGTACTTCATAATAGCATGCAGTACTTCATGGTTACATGAAGTACTTTATGGAAACATGCAGTACTTCATTGTAGCATGCAGTACTTCATGGTAATATGCAGTACTTCATGGAAACATGCAGTACTTCATGGAAACATGCAGTACTTCATGGTAGCATGCAGTACTTCATGGCAACATGCAGTACTTCATAATAGCATGCAGTACTTTATGGTTATATGCAGTACTTCATATTTACATGCAGTACTTCATGGTAACATGCAGTACTTCATGGTAACATGCAGTACTTCATGAAAACATGCAGTACTTTATGGTAGCATGCAGTACTTCATGGTTACATGAAGTACTTTATGGTAGCATGCAGTACTTTATGGAAGCATGCGGTACTTCATGGTAACATGCAGTACTTCATGGTAGCATGCAGTACTTCATGGCAACATGCAGTACTTCATAATAGCATGCAGTACTTCATGGTTATATGCAGTACTTCATATTTACATGCAGTACTTCATGGAAACATGCAGTACTTCATGGTAACATGCAGTACTTCATGGAAACATGCAGTACTATATGGTAGCATGCAGTACTTCATGGTTACATGAAGTACTTTATGGTAGCATGCAGTACTTTATGGTAGCAAGCGGTACTTCATGGTAAAATGCAGTACTTCATGGAAACATGCAGTACTTCATGGAAACATGCAGTACTTCATGGAAACACGCAGTACTTTATGGTAGCATGCAGTACTTCATGGTTACATGAAGTACTTTATGGTAGCATGCAGTACTTCATGGTAATATGCAGTACTTCATGATAACATGCAGTACTTCATGGTAACATGCAGTACTTCATGGTAACATGCAGTACTTCATGTTAGCATGCAGTACTTTATGGTTATATGCAGTACTTCATATTTACATAAAGTACTTCATGGAAACATGCAGTACTTCATGGAAACATGCAGTACTTCATGGTAGCATGCAGTACTTCATGGTAGCATGCAGTACTTCATGGTAATATGCAGTACTTCATGGTACCATGCAGTACTCAATGGAAACATGCAGTACTTTATGGTAGCATGCAGTACTTCATATTTACATGAAGTACTTTATGGTAGCATGCAGTACTTCATGGTAATATGCAGTACTTCATGGTAACATGCAGTACTTCATGGAAACATGCAGTACTTCATGGTAATATGGAGTACTTCATGGAAACATGCAGTACTTCATATTTACATGCAGTACTTCATGGAAACATGCATTATTTATGGTAGCTTGCAGTACTTCATTGTAATATGCAGTACTTAATGGTAACATGCAGTACTCCATGGAAACATGCAGTACTTTACAGTAGCATGCAGTACTTCATGATTACATGAAGTACTTTATAGTAGCATGCAGTACTTCATGGTAATATGCAGTACTTCATGGTAACATGCAGTTTTTCATGATTACATGAAGTACTTTGTGGTAGCATGCAGTACTTCATGGTAATATGCAGTACTTCATGGTAACATGCAGTACTTTATGGTAGCATGCAGTACTTCATGGTTATATGCAGTACTTCATATTTACATGCAGTACTTCATTGAAACATGCAGTACTTCATGGTAGCATGCAGTACTTCATGGTAATATGCAGTACTTTATGGTAATATGCAGTACTTCATGGTTACATGAAGTACTTTATGGTAACATGCAGTACTTCATAGTAGCATGCAGTACTTCATGGTTATATGCAGTACTTCATATTTACATGCAGTACTTCATGGAAACATGCAGTACTTTACGGTAGCATGCAGTACTTCATGGTAATATGCAGTACTTCATGGTAAAATGCAGTACTTCATGGTAACATGCAGTACTTCATGGTTACATAAAGTACTTTATGGTAAGATGCAATACTTCAAAATAACATGAAGTACTTAATGGTTACATAAATTACTTCATGGTAAAATGCAGTACTTATTGGTAACATGAAGTACTTCATGGAAACATGCAGTACTTCATGGAAACATGCAGTACTTCATGGAAACATGCAGTACTTCATGGTAGCATGCAGTACTTCATTGTAATATGCAGTACTTCATGGAAACATGCAGTACTTCATAGAAACATGCAGTACTTCATGGAAACATGCAGTACTTTATGGAAACATGCAGTACTTCATGGAAACATGCAGTATTTCATGGTAGCATGCAGTACTTCATGGTAATATGCAGTACTTCATAATAGCATGCAGTACTTCATGGTTATATGCAGTACTTCATATTTACATGCAGTACTTCATGGAAACATGCAGTACTTCATCGTAACATGCAGTACTTCATGGAAACATGCAGTACTTTATGGTAGCATGCAGTACTTCATGGTTACATCAAGTACTTTATGGTAGCATGCAGTACTTTATGGTAGCATGCGGTACTTCATGGTAATATGCAGTACTTCATGGTAGCATGCAGTACTTCATGGTTATATGCAGTACTTCATATTTACATGCAGTACTTCATGGAAACATGCAGTACTTTATGGTAGCATGCATTACTTCATGGAAACATGCAGTACTTTATGGTAGCATGCAGTACTTCATGGTAATATGCAGTACTTCATGGTTACATGAAGTACTTCATAGTAACATGCAGTACTTCATGGCAACATGCATTACTTCATGGAAACATGCAGTACTTTATGGTAGCATGCAGTACTTCATGGTTACATGAAGTACTTTATGATAGCATGCAGTACTTCATGTTTATATGCAGTACTTCATATTTACATGCAGTACTTCATGGAATCATGCAGTACTTTATGGTAGCATGCAGTACTTCATGGTTACATGAAGTACTTTATGGTAGCATGCAGTACTTCATGGTAATATGCAGTACTTCATGGTAACATGCAGTACTTAATGGTTATATGCAGTACTTCATATTTACATGCAGTACTTGATGGAAACATGCAGTACTTCATGGAAACATGCAGTACTTAATCGTAGCATGCAGTACTTCATGGTTATATGCAGTACTTCATATTTACATGCATACTTCATGGAAACATGCAGTACTTCATGGAAACATGCAGTACTTCATGGAAACATGCAGTACTTCATGGAAACATGCAGAACTTCATGGAAACATGCAGTACTTCATGGAAACATGCAGTACTTTATGGTAGCATGCAGTACTTCATGATTACATGAAGTACTTTATGGTAGCATGCAGTACTTTATGGTAGCATGCGGTACTTCATGGTAAAATGCAGTACTTCATGGCAACATGCAGTACTTCATAATAACATGCAGTAATTCATGGTTATACGCAGTACTTCATATTTACATGCAGTACTTAATGGAAACATGCAGTACTTCATAGTAACATGCAGTTCTTCATGGAAACATGCAGTACTTTATGGAAACATGCAGTACTTCATGGAAACATGCAGTACTTTATGGTAATATGGAGTACTTCATGGTAACATGCAGTACTCAATGGAAACATGCAGTAATTTATGGTAGCTTGCAGTACTTCATGGTTACATGAAGTACTTTATGGTAGCATGCAGTACTTCATGGTTACATGAAGTACTTTATGAAAACATGCAGTACTTCATTGTAGCATGCAGTATTTCATGGTAATATGCAGTACTTCATGGAAACATGCAGTACTTCATGGAAACATGCAGTACTTCATGGTAGCATGCAGTACTTCATGGCAACATGCAGTACTTCATAATAGCATGCAGTACTTTATGGTTATATGCAGTACTTCATATTTACATGCAGTACTTCATGGAAACATGCAGTACTTCATGGTAACATGCAGTACTTCATGAAAACATGCAGTACTTTATGGTAGCATGCAGTACTTCATGGTTACATGAAGTACTTTATGGTAGCATGCAGTACTTTATGAAAGCATGCGGTACTTCATGGTTACATGCAGTACTTCATGGTAGCATGCAGTACTTCATGGCAACATGCAGTACTTCATAATAGCATGCAGTACTTCATGGTTATATGCAGTACTTCATATTTACATGCAGTACTTCATGGAAACATGCAGTACTTCATGGTAAAATGCAGTACTTCATGGAAACATGCAGTACTTCATTAAAACATGCAGTACTTCATGGAAACATGCAGTACTTTATGGTAGCATGCAGTACTTCATGGTTACATGAAGTACTTTATGGTAGCATGCAGTACTTCATGGTAATATGCAGTACTTCATGGTTACATGCAGTACTTCATGGTAACATGCACTACTTTATGGTAGCATGCAGTACTTCATGGTTACATGAAGTATTTTATGGTAGCATGCAGTACTTCATGGTAATATGCAGTACTTCATGGTTACATGAAGTACTTCATAGTAACATGCAGTACTTCATGGCAACATGCATTACTTCATGGAAACATGCAGTACTTTATGGTAGCATGTAGTACTTCATGGTTACATGAAGTACTTTATGATAGCATGCAGTACTTCATGGTTATATGCAGTACTTCATATTTACATGCAGTACTTCATGGAATCATGCAGTACTTTATGGTAGCATGCAGTACTTCATGGTTACATGAAGTACTTTATGGTAGCATGCAGTACTTCATGGTAATATGCAGTACTTCATGGTAACATGCAGTACTTCATGGTTATATGCAGTACTTCATATTTACATGCAGTACTTCATGGAAACATGCAGTACTTCATGGAAACATGCATTACTTCATGGAAACATGCAGTACTTCATGGAATCATGCAGTACTTTATGGTAGCATGCAGTACTTCATGGTTACATGAAGTACTTTGTGGTAGCATGCAGTACTTCATGGTAATATGCAGTACTTCATGGTAACATGCAGTACTTCATGGAAACATGCAGTACTTCATGGTAGCATGCAGTACTTCATGGTAATATGCAGTACTTCATGGTAACATGCAGTACTCCATGGAAACATGCAGTACTTTATGGTAGTATGCAGTACTTCATGGTTATATGCCTTACTTCATATTTACATGCAGTACTTCATGGAAAAATGCAGTACTTCATGGTAGCATGCAGTACTTCATGGTAGCATGCAGTACTTCTTGGTTATATGCAGTACTTCATATTTACATGCAGTACTTCATGGTAACATGCAGTACTTCATGGTAACATGCAGTACTTCATGGTAGCATGCAGTACTTCATGGTTATATGCAGTACTTCATATTTACATGCAGTACTTCATGGAAACATGCAGTACTTAATCGTAGCATGCAGTACTTCATGGTAATATGCAGTACTTCATGGTAACATGCAGTACTTCATGGAAACATGCAGTACTTCATGGTAATATGCAGTACTTCATGGTAACATGCAGTACTCCATGGAAACATGCAGTACTTTATGGTAGTATGCAGTACTTCATGGTTATATGCCTTACTTCATATTTACATGCAGTACTTCATGGAAAAATGCAGTACTTCATGGTAGCATGCAGTACTTCATGGTAGCATGCAGTACTTCTTGGTTATATGCAGTACTTCATATTTACATGCAGTACTTCATGGTAACATGCAGTACTTCATGGTAACATGCAGTACTTCATGGTAGCATGCAGTACTTCATGGTTATATGCAGTACTTCATATTTACATGCAGTACTTCATGGAAACATGCAGTACTTCATGGAAACATGCAGTACTTCATGGAAACATGCAGTACTTCATGGAAACATGCAGTACTTCATGGAAACATGCAGTACTTCATGGAAACATGCAGTACTTCATGGAAACATGCAGTACTTCATGGAAACATGCAGTACTTCATGGAAACATGCAGTACTTCATGGAAACATGCAGTACTTCATGGAAACATGCAGTACTTCATGGAAACATGCAGTACTTTATGGTAGCATGCAGTACTTCATGATTACATGAAGTACTTTATGGTAGCATGCAGTACTTTATGGTAGCATGCGGTACTTCATGGTAAAATGCAGTACTTCATGGCAACATGCAGTACTTCATAATAACATGCAGTAATTCATGGTTATACGCAGTACTTCATATTTACATGCAGTACTTAATGGAAACATGCAGTACTTCATGGTAACATGCAGTTCTTCATGGAAACATGCAGTACTTTATGGAAACATGCAGTACTTAATGGAAACATGCAGTACTTTATGGTACTGCATGCTACTGTAAAGTACTGCATGTTTCCATGGAGTACTGCATGTTACCATGAAGTACTGCATGTTAATATGAAGTACTGCATATAACCATGAAGTACTGCATGCTACCATGAAGTACTGCATGCTACCATGAAGTACTGCATGTTTCCATGAAGTACTGCATGTTAATATGAAGTACTGCATATAACCATGAAGTACTGCATGCTACCATGAAGTACTGCATGTTACCATGAAGTATTGCATGTTACCATGAAGTACTGCATGTAAATATGAAGTACTGCATATAACCAAGAAGTACTGCATGCTACCATAAAGTACTGCATGCTACCATGAAGTACTGCATTTTTCCATGAAGTACTGCATGTAAATATGAAGTACTGCATATAACCATGAAGTACTGCATACTACCATAAAGTACTGCATGTTTCCATGGAGTACTGCATGTTACCATGAAGTACTGCATATTACCATGAAGTACTGCATGCTACCATGAAGTACTGCATGTGTCCATGAAGTACTGCATGTTACCATGAAGTACTGCATATTACCATGAAGTACTGCATGCTACCATTAAGTACTGCATATTTCCATGAAGTACTGCATGGTATCATCAAGTACTGCATGTAAATATGAAGAACTGCATATAACCATGAAGTACTGCATATTACCATGAAGTACCGCATGCTACCATAAAGTACTGCATGCTACCATAAAGTACTTCATGTAACCATGAAGAACTGCATGCTACCATAAAGTACTGCATGTTTCCATGAAGTACTGCATGTTACCATGAAGTACTGCATTTTACCATGAAGTACTGCATATTACCATGAAGTACTGCATGCTACCGTAAAGTACTGCATGTTTCCATGAAGTACTGCATGTAAATATGAAGTACTGCATATAACCATGAAGTACTGCATGCTACTATGAAGTACTGCATGTTACCATAAAGTACTTCATGTAACCATGAAGTACTGCATATTACCATAAAGTACTGCATATTACCATGAAGTACTGCATGCTACCATGAAGTACTGCATGTTTCCATGAAGTACTGCATGTTTCCATGAAGTACTGCATGTAAATATGAAGTACTGCATATAACCATGTAGTACTGCATGCTACTATAAAGTACAGCATGTTACCATGAAGTACTGCATATTACCATGAAGTACTGCATGCTACCATAAAGTACTTCATGTAATCATGAAGTACTGCATGCTACTGTAAAGTACTTCATGTAACCATGAAGTACTGCATATTACCATAAAGTACTGCATATTACCATGAAGTACTGCATGCTACCATGAAGTACTGCATGTTTCCATGAAGTACTGCATGTTTCCATGAAGTACTGCATGTAAATATGAAGTACTGCATATAACCATGTAGTACTGCATGCTACTATAAAGTACAGCATGTTACCATGAAGTACTGCATATTACCATGAAGTACTGCATGCTACCATAAAGTACTTCATGTAATCATGAAGTACTGCATGTTACCATGAAGTACTGCATATTTCCATGAAGTACTGCATGCTACTATAAAGTACTTCATGTAATCATGAAGTACTGCATGCTACTGTAAAGTACTGCATGTTTCCATGGAGTACTGCATGTTACCATGAAGTACTGCATATTACCATGAAGTACTGCATGCTACCATGAAGTACTGCATGTTTTCATGAAGTACTGCATGTTAATATGAAGTACTGCATATAACCATGAAGTACTGCATGCTACCATGAAGTACTGCATGTTACCATGAAGTATTGCATGTTACCATGAAGTACTGCATGTTTCCATGGAGTACTGCATGTTACCATGAAGTACTGCATATTACCATGAAGTACTGCATGCTACCATGAAGTACTGCATGTTTCCATGAAGTACTGCATGTTAATATGAAGTACTGCATATAACCATGAAGTACTGCATGCTACCATGAAGTACTGCATGTTACCATGAAGTATTACATGTTACCATGAAGTACTGCATGTAAATATGAAGTACTGCATATAACCAAGAAGTACTGCATGCTACCATAAAGTACTGCATGCTACCATGAAGTACTGCATTTTTCCATGAAGTACTGCATGTAAATATGAAGTACTGCATATAACCATGAAGTACTGCATACTACCATAAAGTACTGCATGTTTCCATGGAGTACTGCATGTTACCATGAAGTACTGCATATTACCATGAAGTACTGCATGCTACCATGAAGTACTGCATGTGTCCATGAAGTACTGCATGTTACCATGAAGTACTGCATATTACCATGAAGTACTGCATGCTACCATTAAGTACTGCATATTTCCATGAAGTACTGCATGGTATCATCAAGTACTGCATGTAAATATGAAGAACTGCATATAACCATGAAGTACTGCATATTACCATGAAGTACCGCATGCTACCATAAAGTACTGCATGCTTACATAAAGTACTTCATGTAACCATGAAGAACTGCATGCTACCATAAAGTACTGCATGTTTCCATGAAGTACTGCATGTTACCATGAAGTACTGCATTTTACCATGAAGAACTGCATATTACCATGAAGTACTGCATGCTACCGTAAAGTACTGCATGTTTCCATGAAGTACTGCATGTAAATATGAAGTACTGCATATAACCATGAAGTACTGCATGCTACTATGAAGTACTGCATGTTACCATAAAGTACTTCATGTAACCATGAAGTACTGCATATTACCATAAAGTACTGCATATAACCATGAAGTACTGCATGCTACCATGAAGTACTGCATGTTACCATGAAGTACTGCATATTACCATGAAGTACTGCATGCTACCATAAGTACTTTATGTAACCATGAAGTACTGCATGCTACCATGAAGTACTGCATGTTTCCATGAAGTACTGCATGTATTAATGAAGTACTGCATATAACCATGAAGTACTGCATACTATCATAAAGTACTGCATGCTACCATGAAGTACTGCATGCTACCATGAAGTACTGCATGCTACCATGAAGTACTGCATGCTACCATGAAGTACTGCATGCTACCATGAAGTACTGCATGTTTTCATGAAGTACTGCATGTAAATATGAAGTACTGAATATAACCATGAAGTACTGCATACTACCATAAAGTACTGCATGTTTCCATGGAGTACTGCATGTTTCCATGAAGTACTGCATATTACCATGAAGTACTGCATGCTACCATGAAGTACTGCATGTTTCCATGAAGTACTGTATGTTACCATGAAGAACTGCATATTACCATGAAGTACTGCATGCTACCATAAAGTACTTCATGTAACCATGAAGTACTGCATGCTACCATAAAGTACTGCATGATTCCATGAAGTACTGCATGTAAACATGAAGTACTGCATATAACCATGAAGTACTGCATGCTATCATAAAGTACTTCATGTAACCATGAAGTACTGCATGCTACCATAAAGTACTGCATGTTTCCATGAAGTATTGCATATTGCCATGAAGTACTGCATGTTACTATGAAGTACTTCATGTAACCATGAAGTACTGCATATTACCATGAAGTACTGCATGCTACTATAAAGTACTTCATGTAATCATGAAGTACTGCATGCTACTGTAAAGTACTGCATGTTTCCATGGAGTAGTGCATGTTACCTTGAAGTACTGCATATTACCATGAAGTACTGCATGCTACCATGAAGTACTGCATGTTACCATGAAGTACTGCATATTACCATGAAGTACTGCATGCTACCATGAAGTACTGCATATTACCATGAAATACTGCATGCTACCATAAATCACTTCATGTAACCATGAAGTACTGCATATTACCATGAAGTACTGCATGCTACCATAAAGTACTTCATGTAACCATGAAGTACTGCATGCTACCATGAAGTACTGCATGTTTCCATGAAGTACTGCATGTAAATATGAAGTACTGCATATAACCATGAAGTACTGCATACTATCATAAATTACTGCATGCTACCATGAAGTACTGCATGCTACCATAAAGTACTGCATGTTTCCATGAAGTACTGCATGCTACCATAAAGTACTTCATGTAACCATGAAGTACTGCATGCTACCATGAAGTATTGCATGTTTCCATGAAGTACTGCATGTAAATATGAAGTACTGCATATAACCATGAAGTACTGCATACTATCATAAATTACTGCATGCTACCATGAAGTACTGCATGCTACCATGAAGTACTGCATGTTTCCATGAAGTACTGCATGTAAATATGAAGCACTGCATATAACCATGAAGTACTGCATACTACCATAAAGTACTGCATGTTTCCATGGAGTACTGCATGTTTCCATGAAGTACTGCATATTACCATGAAGTACTGCATGCTACCATGAAGTACTGCATGTTTCCATGAAGTACTGCATGTTACCATGAAGTACTGCATATTACCATGAAGTACTGCATGCTACCATAAAGTACTTAATGTAACCATGAAGTACTGCATGCTACCATAAAGTACTGCATGATTCCATGAAGTACTGCATGTAAATATGAAGTACTGCATATAACCATGAAGTACTGCATGCTATCATAAAGTACTTCATGTAACCATGAAGTACTGCATGCTACCATAAAGTACTGCATGTTTCCATGAAGTATTGCATGTTGCCATGAATCACTGCATGTTACTATGAATTACTTCATGTAACCATGAAGTACTGCATATTACCATGAAATACTGCATGCTACCATAAAAAACTTCATGTAACCATGAAGTACTGCATGCTACCATAAAGTACTGCATGTTTCCATGAAGTACTGCATGTAAATATGAAGTACTGCATATAACCATGAAGTACCTGCAGTACTTCATGGAATCATGCAGTAGTTTATGGTAGCATGCAGTACTTCATGTTTACATGAAGTACTTTATGGTAGCATGCAGTACTTCATGGTAATATGCAGTTCTTCATGGTAACATGCAGTACTTCATGGAAACATGCAGTACTTCATGGTAGCATGCAGTACTTCATGGTAATATGCAGTACTTCATGGAAACATGCAGTACTCCATGGAAACATGCAATACTTTATGGTAGTATGCAGTACTTCATGGTTATATTCAGTACTTCATATTTACATGCAGTACTTCATGAAAACATGCAGTACTTCATGGTAGCATGCAGTACTTCATGGTAGCATGCAGTACTTCATGGTAGCATGCAGTACTTTATGATAGTATGCAGTACTTCATGGTTATATGCAGTACTTCATTTATACATGCAGTACTTCATGGAAACATGCAGTACTTCATGGTAGCATGCAGTACTTCATGGTTACATGAAGTACTTATGGTAGCATGCAGTACTTCATGGTAATATGCAGTACTTCATGGTAACATGCAGTACTTCATGGTAGCATGCAGTACTTCATGGTTATATGCAGTACTTCATATTTACATGCAGTACTTCATGAAAACATGCAGTACTTCATGGTAGCATGCAGTACTTCATGGTTTTATGCAGTACTTCATGGTAACATGCAGTACTCCATGGAAACATGCAGTACTTTACAGTAGCATGCAGTACTTCATGGTAACATGCAGTACTCCATGGAAACATGCAGTACTTTACAGTAGCATGCAGTACTTCATGATTACATGAAGTACTTTATAGTAGCATGCAGTACTTCATGGTAATATGCAGTACTTCATGGTAACATGCAGTACTTCATGATTACATGAAGTACTTTATGGTAGCATGCAGTACTTCATGGTAATATGCAGTACTTCATGGTATCATGCAGTACTTTATAGTAGCATGCAGTACTACATGGTTATATGCAGTACTTCATATTTACATGCAGTACTTCATGGAAACATGCAGTACTTCATGGTAGCATGCAGTACTTCATGGTAATATGCAGTACTTCAAGGTAACATGCAGTACTCCATGGAAACATGCAGTACTTTACAGTAGCATGCAGTACTTCATGATTACATGAAGTACTTTATAGTAGCATGCAGTACTTCATGGTAATATGCAGTACTTCATGGTTACATGAAGTACTTCATAGTAACATGCAGTACTTCATGGCAATATGCAATACTTCATGGAAACATGCAGTACTTTATGGTAGCATGCAGTACTTCATGGTTACATGAAGTACTTTATGATAGCATGCAGTACTTCATGGTTATATGCAGTACTTCATTTTGACATGCAGTACTTCATGGAATCATGCAGTACTTTATGGTAGCATGCAGTACTTCATGGTTACATGAAGTACTTTATGGTAGCATGCAGTACTTCATGGTAATATGCAGTTCTTCATGGTAACATGCAGTACTTCATGCAAACATGCAGTACTTCATGGTAGCATGCAGTACTTCATGGTAATATGCAGTACTTCATGGTAACATGCAGTACTTTATGGTAGTATGCAGTACTTCATGGTTATATGCAGTACTTCATATTTACATGCAGTACTTCATGGAAAAATGCAGTACTTCATGGTAGCATGCAGTACTTCATGGTAGCATGCAGTACTTCTTGGTTATATGCAGTACTTCATATTTACATGCAGTACTTCATGGTAACATGCAGTACTTCATGGTAACATGCAGTACTTCATGGTAGCATGCAGTACTTCATGGTTATATGCAGTACTTCATATTTACATGCAGTACTTCATGGAAACATGCAGTACTTCATGGAAGCATGCAGTACTTCATGGTAATATGCAGTACTTCATGGTAACATGCAGTACTCCATGGAAACATGCAGTACTTTACAGTAGCATGCAGTACTTCATGATTACATGAAGTACTTTATAGTAACATGCAGTATTTCATGGTAATATGCAGTACTTCATGGTAACATGCAGTACTTCATGGAAACATGCAGTACTTCATGGTAGCATGCAGTACTTCATGGTAATATGCAGTACTTCATGGTAACATGCAGTACTTCATGGAAAAATGCAGTACTTTATGGTAATATGCAGTACTTCATGGTTACATGAAGTACTTTATGGAAACATGCAGTACTTTATGGTAGCATGCAGTACTTCATGGTTACATGAAGTATTTTATGGTAGCATGCAGTACTTCATGGTATTATGCAGTACTTTATGGTAACATGCAGAACTTCATGGCAACATGCAGTACTTCATAATAGCATGCAGTACTTCATGGTTATATGCAGTACTTTATATTTACATGCAGTACTTCATGGAAACATGCAGTACTTCATGGTAACATACAGTTCTTCATGGAAACATGCAGTACTTCATGGTAACATGCAGTACTTCATGGAAACATGCAGTACTTCATGGTAGCATGCAGTACTTCATGGTAATATGCAGTACTGCATGTTTCCATGAAGTACTGCATGTTACCATGAAGTACTGCATGTTACCATGAAGTACTGCATGTAAATATGAAGTACTGCATATAACCAAGAAGTACTGCATGCTACCATGAAGTACTGCATGCTACCATGAAGTACTGCATTTTTCCATGAAGTACTGCATGTAAATATGAAGTACTGCATATAACCATGAAGTACTGCATACTACCATAAAGTACTGCATGTTACCATGAAGTACTGCATATTACCATGAAGTACTGCATGCTACCATGAAGTACTGCATGTTTGCATGAAGTACTGCATGTTACCATGAAGAACTGCATATTACCATGAAGTACTGCATGCTACCATAAAGTACTTCATGTAACCATGAAGTACTGCATGCTACCATAAAGTACTGCATGATTCCATGAAGTACTGCATGTCAAAATGAAGTACTGCATATAACCATGAAGTACTGCATGCTATCATAAAGTACTTCATGTAACCATGAAGTACTGCATGCTACCATAAAGTACTGCATGTTTCCATGAAGTATTGCATATTGCCATGAAGTACTGCATGTTACTATGAAGTACTTCATGTAACCATGAAGTACTGCATATTACCATGAAGTACTGCATGCTACTATAAAGTACTTCATGTAATCATGAAGTACTGCATGCTACTGTAAAGTACTGCATGTTTCCATGGAGTACTGCATGTTACCTTGAAGTACTGCATATTACCATGAAGTACTGCATGCTACCATGAAGTACTGCATGTTTCCATGAAGTACTGCATGTAAATATGAAGTACTGCATATAACCATGTAGTACTGCATGCTACTATAAAGTACTGCATGATACCATGAAGTACTGCATATTACCATGAAGTACTGCATGCTACCATAAAGTACTTCATGTAATCATGAAGTACTGCATGTTACCATGAAGTACTGCATATTACCATGAAGTACTGCATGCTACTATAAAGTACTTCATGTAATCATGAAGTACTGCATGCTACTGTAAAGTACTGCATGTTTCCATGGAGTACTGCATGTTACCATGAAGTACTGCATGCTACTGTAAAGTACTGCATGTTTCCATGGAGTACTGCATGTTACCATGAAGTACTGCATAAAACCATGAAGTACTGCATGCTACCATGAAGTACTGCATGTTTTCATGAAGTACTGCATGTAAATATGAAGTACTGCATATAACCATGAAGTACTGCATGCTACCATGAAGTACTGCATGTTACCATGAAGTACTGCATATTACCATGAAGTACTGCATGCTACCATAAGTACTTCATGTAACCATGAAGTACTGCATGCTACCATGAAGTACTGCATGTTTCCATGAAGTACTGCATGTATAAATGAAGTACTGCATATAACCATGAAGTACTGCATACTATCATAAAGTACTGCATGCTACCATGAAGTACTGCATGCTACCATGAAGTACTGCATGCTACCATGAAGTACTGCATGTTTTCATGAAGTACTGCATGTAAATATGAAGTACTGAATATAACCATGAAGTACTGCATACTACCATAAAGTATTGCATGTTTCCATGGAGTACTGCATGTTTCCATGAAGTACTGCATATTACCATGAAGTACTGCATGCTACCATGAAGTACTGCATGTTTCCATGAAGTACTGCATGTTACCATGAAGAACTGCATATTACCATGAAGTACTGCATGCTACCATAAAGTACTTCATGTAAACATGAAGTACTGCATGCTACCATAAACTACTGCATGATTCCATGAAGTACTGCAGGTACTTCATGGTTATATGCAGTACTTCATATTTACATGCAGTACTTCATGGAAACATGCAGTACTTTATGGTAGCATGCAGTACTTCATGGTTACATGAAGTTTTTTATGGTAGCATGCAGTATTTCATGGTAATATGCAGTACTTCATGGTTACATGAAGTAATTCATAGTAACATGCAGTGATTCATGGCAACATGCAATACTTCATGGAAACATGCAGTACTTTATGGTAGCATGCAGTACTTCATGGTTACATGAAGTACTTTATGATAGCATGCAGTACTTCATGGTTATATGCAGTACTTCATATTTACATGCAGTACTTCATGGAATCATGCAGTACTTTATGGTAGCATGCAGTACTTCATGGTTACATTAAGTACTTTATGGTAGCATGCAGTACTTCATGGTAATATGCAGTACTTCATGGTAACATGCAGTACTTCATGGAAACATGCAGTACTTCATGGTAGCATGCAGTACTTCATGGTAATATGCAGTACTTCATGGAAACATGCAGTACTCCATGGAAACATGCAGTACTTTATGGTAGTATGCAGTACTTCATGGTTATATGCAGTGCTTCATATTTACATGCAGTACTTCATGGAAACATGCAGTACTTCATGGTAGCATGCAGTACTTCATGGTAGCATGCAGTAATTTATGATAGTATGCAGTACTTCATGGTTATATGCAGTACTTCATATTTACATGCAGTACTTCATGGAAACATGCAATACTTCATGGTAGCATGCAGTACTTCATGGTTACATGAAGTACTTTATGGTAGCATGCAGTACTTCATGGAAACATGCAGTACTTTATGGTAGCATGCAGTACTTCATGGTAGCATGCAGTAATTTATGATAGTATGCAGTACTTCATGGTTATATGCAGTACTTCATATTTACATGCAGTACTTCATGGAAACATGCAGTACTTCATGGTAGCATGCAGTACTTCATGGTTACATGAAGTACTTTATGGTAGCATGCAGTACTTCATGGTAATATGCAGTACTTCATGGTTACATGAAGTGATTTATGGTAGCATGCAGTATTTCATGGTAATATGCAGTACTTCATGGTAGCATGCAGTACTTCATGGTAATATGCAGTACTTCATGGTAACATGCAGTACTTCATGGTAGCATGCAGTACTTCATGGTAATATGCAGTACTTCAAGGTAACATGCACTACTCCATGGAAACATGCAGTACTTTACAGTAGCATGCAGTACTTCATGATTACATGAAGTACTTTATAGTAGCATGCAGTACTTCATGGTAATATGCAGTACTTCATGGTTACATGAAGTACTTCATAGTAACATGCAGTACTTCATGGCAATATGCAATACTTCATGGAAACATGCAGTACTTTATGGTAGCATGCAGTACTTCATGGTTACATGAAGTACTTTATGATAGCATGCAGTACTTCATGGTTATATGCAGTACTTCATGTTTACATGCAGTACTTCATGGAATCATGCAGTACTTTATGGTAGCATGCAGTACTTCATGGTTACATGAAGTACTTTATGGTAGCATGCAGTACTTCATGGTAATATGCAGTTCTTCATGGTAACATACAGTACTTCATGGAAACATGCAGTACTTCATGGTAGCATGCAGTACTTCATGGTAATATGCAGTACTTCATGGTAGTATGCAGTACTTCATGGTTATATTCAGTACTTCATATTTACATGCAGTACTTCATGAAAACATGCAGTACTTCATGGTAGCATGCAGTACTTCATGGTAGCATGCAGTACTTCATGGTAGCATGCAGTACTTCATGGTAGCATGCAGTACTTCATGGTAGCATGCAGTACTTTATGATAGTATGCAGTACTTCATGGTTATATGCAGTACTTCATTAATACATGCAGTACTTCATGGAAACATGCAGTACTTCATGGTAGCATGCAGTACTTCATGGTTACATAAAGTACTTATGGTAGCATGCAGTACTTCATGGTAATATGCAGTACTTCATGGTAACATGCAGTACTTCATGGTAGCATGCAGTACTTCATGGTTATATGCAGTACTTTATGGTAATATGCAGTACTTCATGGTTACATGAAGTACTTTATGGTAACATGCAGTACTTCATAGTAGCATGCAGTACTTCATGGTTATATGCAGTACTTCATATTTACATGCAGTACTTCATGGAAACATGCAGTACTTTACGGTAGCATGCAGTACTTCATGGTAATATGCAGTTCTTCATGGTAAAATGCAGTACTTCATGGTAACATGCAGTACTTCATGGAAACATGCAGTACTTTATGGTAGCATGCAGTTCTTCATGGTTACATGAAGTACTTTATGTAAGCATGCAGTACTTTATGGTAGCATGCGGTACTTCATGGTAATATGCAGTACTTCATGGTTATATGCAGTTCTTCATATTTACATGCAGTACTTGATGATACCATGCAGTACTTCATGGAAATATGCAGTACTTAATGGTAGCATGCAGTACTTCATGGTAATATGCAGTACTTCATGGTAACATGCAGTACTTCATGGACACATGCAGTACTTCATGGTAGCATGCAGTACTTCATGGTAATATGCAGTACTTCATGGTAACATGCAGTACTCCATGGAAACATGCAGTACTTTATGGTAGTATGCAGTACTTCATGGTTATATGCAGTACTTCATATTTACATGCAGTACTTCATGGAAAAATGCAGTACTTCATGGTAGCATGCAGTACTTTATGGTAGCATGCAGTACTTCTTGGTTATATGCAGTACTTCATATTTACATGCAGTACTTCATGGTAACATGCAATACTTCATGGTAACATGCAGTACTTCATGGTAGCATGCAGTACTTCATGGTTATATGCAGTACTTCATATTAACATGCAGTACTTCATGGAAACATGCAGTACTTCATGGTAGCATGCAGTACTTCATGGTAATATGCAGTACTTCATGGTAACATGCAGTACTCCATGGAAACATGCAGTACTTCATGGTAACATGCAATACTTCATGGTAACATGCAGTACTTCATGGTAGCATGCAGTACTTCATGGTTATATGCAGTACTTCATATTAACATGCAGTACTTCATGAAAACATGCAGTACTTCATGGTAGCATGCAGTACTTCATGGTAATATGCAGTACTTCATGGTAACATGCAGTACTCCATGGAAACATGCAGTACTTTACAGTAGCATGCAGTACTTCATGATTACATGAAGTACTTTATAGTAGCATGCAGTACTTCATGGAAATATGCAGTACTTCATGGTAACATGCAGTACTTCATGATTACATGAAGTACTTTATGGTAGCATGCAGTACTTCATGGTAATATGCAGTACTTCATGGTAACATGCTGTACTTTATAGTAGCATGCAGTACTACATGGTTATATGCAGTACTTCATATTTACATGCAGTACTTCATGGAAACATGCAGTACTTCATGGAAACATGCAGTACTTCATGGTAGCATGCAGTACTTCATGGTAATATGCAGTACTTTATGGTAATATGCAGTACTTCATGGTTACATGAAGTACTTTACAGTAGCATGCAGTACTTCATGATTACATGAAGTACTTTATGGTAGCATGCAGTACTTCATGGTAATATGCAGTACTTCATGGTAACATGCTGTACTTTATAGTAGCATGCAGTACTACATGGTTATATGCAGTACTTCATATTTACATGCAGTACTTCATGGAAACATGCAGTACTTCATGGAAACATGCAGTACTTCATGGTAGCATGCAGTACTTCATGGTAATATGCAGTACTTTATGGTAATATGCAGTACTTCATGGTTACATGAAGTACTTTATGGTAACATGCAGTACTTCATAGTAGCATGCAGTACTTCATGGTTATATGCAGTACTTCATATTTACATGCAGTACTTCATGGAAACATGCAGTACTTTACGGTAGCATGCAGTACTTCATGGTAATATGCAGTACTTCATGGTAAAATGCAGTACTTCATGGTAACATGCAGTACTTCATGGAAACATGCAGTACTTTATGGTAGCATGCAGTTCTTCATGGTTACATGAAGTACTTTATGGTAGCATGCAGTACTTTATGGTAGCATGCGGTACTTCATGGTAATATGCAGTACTTCATGGTTATATGCAGTTCTTCATATTTACATGCAGTACTTGATGATACCATGCAGTACTTCATGGAAATATGCAGTACTTAATGGTAGCATGCAGTACTTCATGGTAATATGCAGTACTTCATGGTAACATGCAGTACTTCATGGACACATGCAGTACTTCATGGAAACATGCAGTACTTCATGGAAACATGCAGTACTTCATGGAAACATGCAGTACTTCATGGTAGCATGCAGTACTTCATGGTAATATGCAGTACTTTATGGTAATATGCAGTACTTCATGGTTACATGAAGTACTTTACAGTAGCATGCAGTACTTCATGATTACATGAAGTACTTTATGGTAGCATGCAGTACTTCATGGTAATATGCAGTACTTCATGGTAACATGCTGTACTTTATAGTAGCATGCAGTACTACATGGTTATATGCAGTACTTCATATTTACATGCAGTACTTCATGGAAACATGCAGTACTTCATGGAAACATGCAGTACTTCATGGTAGCATGCAGTACTTCATGGTAATATGCAGTACTTTATGGTAATATGCAGTACTTCATGGTTACATGAAGTACTTTATGGTAACATGCAGTACTTCATAGTAGCATGCAGTACTTCATGGTTATATGCAGTACTTCATATTTACATGCAGTACTTCATGGAAACATGCAGTACTTTACGGTAGCATGCAGTACTTCATGGTAATATGCAGTACTTCATGGTAAAATGCAGTACTTCATGGTAACATGCAGTACTTCATGGAAACATGCAGTACTTTATGGTAGCATGCAGTTCTTCATGGTTACATGAAGTACTTTATGGTAGCATGCAGTACTTTATGGTAGCATGCGGTACTTCATGGTAATATGCAGTACTTCATGGTTATATGCAGTTCTTCATATTTACATGCAGTACTTGATGATACCATGCAGTACTTCATGGAAATATGCAGTACTTAATGGTAGCATGCAGTACTTCATGGTAATATGCAGTACTTCATGGTAACATGCAGTACTCCATGGAAACATGCAGTACTTTATGGTAGTATGCAGTACTTCATGGTTATATGCAGTACTTCATATTTACATGCAGTACTTCATGGAAAAATGCAGTACTTCATGGTAGCATGCAGTACTTTATGGTAGCATGCAGTACTTCTTGGTTATATGCAGTACTTCATATTTACATGCAGTACTTCATGGTAACATGCAATACTTCATGGTAACATGCAGTACTTCATGGTAGCATGCAGTACTTCATGGTTATATGCAGTACTTCATATTAACATGCAGTACTTCATGGAAACATGCAGTACTTCATGGTAGCATGCAGTACTTCATGGTAATATGCAGTACTTCATGGTAACATGCAGTACTCCATGGAAACATGCAGTACTTTACAGTAGCATGCAGTACCATAAAGTACTGCATGTTTCCATTAAGTACTGCATGTTTCCATAAAGTACTGCATGTTTCCATGAAGAACTGCATGTTACCATGAAGTACTGCATGTTTCCATTAAGTACTGCATGTAAATATGAAGTACTGCGTATAACCATGAATTACTGCATGTTATTATGAAGTACTGCATGTTGCCATGAAGTACTGCATTTTACCATGAAGTACCGCATGCTACCATAAAGTACTGCATGCTACCATAAAGTACTTCATGTAATCATGAAGTACTGCATGCTACCATAAAGTACTGCATGTTTCCATGAAGTACTGCATGTTTCCATGAAGTACTGCATGTTTCCATGAAGTACTGCATGTTTCCATGAAGTACTGCATGTTTCCATGAAGTACTGCATGTTTCCATGAAGTACTGCATGTTTCCATGAAGTACTGCATGTTTCCATGAAGTACTGCATGTTTCCATGAAGTACTGCATGTTTCCATGAAGTACTGCATGTTTCCATGAAGTACTGCATGTAAATATGAAGTACTGCATATAACCATGAAGTACTGCATGCTACCATGAAGTACTGCATGTTACCATGAAGTACTGCATGTTACCATGAAGTACTGCATGTAAATATGAAGTACTGCATATAACCAAGAAGTACTGCATGCTACCATGAAGTACTGCATGCTACCATGAAGTACTGCATTTTTCCATGAAGTACTGCATGTAAATATGAAGTAAGGCATATAACCATGAAGTACTGCATACTACCATAAAGTACTGCATGTTTCCATGGAGTACTGCATGTTACCATGAAGTACTGCATATTACCATGAAGTACTGCATGTTTCCATGAAGTACTGCATGTTACCATGAAGTACTGCATATTACCATGAAGTACTGCATGCTACGATTAAGTACTGCATGTTTCCATGAAGTACTGCATGTAAATATGAAGTACTGCATATAACCATGAAGTACTGCATGCTACCATGAAGTACTGCATGTTACCATGAAGTACTGCATGTTACCATGAAGTACTGCATGTAAATATGAAGTACTGCATATAACCAAGAAGTACTGCATGCTACCATGAAGTACTGCATGCTTCCATGAAGTACTGCATTTTTCCATGAAGTACTGCATGTAAATATGAAGTAAGGCATATAACCATGAAGTACTGCATACTACCATAAAGTACTGCATGTTTCCATGGAGTACTGCATGTTACCATGAAGTACTGCATATTACCATGAAGTACTGCATGCTACCATGAAGTACTGCATGTTTCCATGAAGTACTGCATGTTACCATGAAGTACTGCATATTACCATGAAGTACTGCATGCTACCACAAAGTACTTCATGTAACCATGAAGTACTGCATGCTACCATAAAGTACTGCATGATTCCATGAAGTACTGCATGTTTCCATGAAGTACTGCATGTTTCCATGAAGTACTGCATGTTTCCATGAAGTACTGCATGTAAATATGAAGTACTGCATATAACCATGAAGTACTGCATGTTACCATGAAGTACTGCATATTACCATGAAGTACTGCATGCTACCATAAAGTACTTCATGTAACCATGAAGTACTGCATGCTACCATAAAGTACTGCATGATTCCATGAAGTACTGCATGTAAATATGAAGTACTGCATATAACCATGAAGTACTGCATGCTATCATAAAGTACTTCATGTAACCATGAAGTACTACATGCTACCATAAAGTACTGCATGTTTCCATGAAGTAATGCATGTTGCCATGAAGTACTGCATGTTACTATGAAGTACTTCATGTAACCATGAAGTACTGCATATTACCATGAAGTACTGCATGCTACCATAAAATACTTCATGTAACCATGAAGTACTGCATGCTACCATAAAGTAGTGCATGTTACCATGAAGTACTGCATGTAACCATGAAGTACTGCATATTACCATGAAGTACTGCATGCTACCATAAAGTACTTCATGTAACCATGAAGTACTGCATGCTACCATAAAGTACTGCATGTTTCCATGAAGTACTGCATGTTTTAATGAAGTACTGCATGTTTCCATGAAGTACTGCATTTTACCATGAAGTACTGCATGTTTCCATGAAGTACTGCATGTAAATATGAAGTACTGCATATAACCATGAAGTACTGCATGCTATTATGAAGTACTGCATGTTGCCATGAAGTACTGCATGCTACCATGAAGTACTGCATGTAACCATGAAGTACCGCATGCTTTCATAAAGTACTGCATGCTACCATAAAGTACTTCATGTAACCATGAAGTACTGCATGCTACCATAAAGTACTGCATGTTTTCATGAAGTACTGCATGTTACCATGAAGTACTGCATGTTTCCATGAAGTACTGCATGTAAATATGAAGTACTGCATATAACCATAAAGTACTGCATGCTATTATGAAGTACTGCATGTTGCCATGAAGTACTGCATGCTACCATGAAGTACTGCATGTTTCCATGAAGTACTGCATGTTTCCATGAAGTACTGCATATTACCATGAAATACTGCATGCTACAATGAAGTACTGCATGTTTTCATAAAGTACTTCATGTAACCATGAAGTACTGCATGCTACCATAAAGTACTTCATGTAACCATGAAGTACTGCAAGCTACCATAAATTACTGCATGTTTCCATTGAGTACTGCATGTTACCATGAAGTACTCCATATTACCATAAAGTACTGCATGTTTCCATGAAGTACTGCATGTTTCCATAAAGTACTGCATGTTTCCATGAAGAACTGCATGTTACTATGAAGTACTGCATGTTTCCATTAAGTACTGCATGTAAATATGAAGTACTGCGTATAACCATGAATTACTGCATGTTATTATGAAGTACTGCATGTTGCCATGAAGTACTGCATTTTACCATGAAGTACCGCATGCTACCATAAAGTACTGCATGCTACCATAAAGTACTTCATGTAATCATGAAGTACTGCATGCTACCATAAAGTACTGCATGTTTCCATGAAGTACTGCATGTTTCCATGAAGTTCTGCATGTTTCCATGAAGTACTGCATGTTTCCATGAAGTACTGCATGTTTCCATGAAGTACTGCATGTTTCCATGAAGTATGCATGTAAATATGAAGTACTGCATATAACCATGAAGTACTGCATGCTACGATTAAGTACTGCATGTTTCCATGAAGTACTGCATGTTTCCATCAAGTACTGCATGTAAATATGAAGTACTGCATATAACCATTAAGTATTGCATGTTACCATGAAGTACTGCATATTACCATGAAGTACTGCATGCTACCATAAAGTACTTCATGTAACCATGAAGTACTGCATGCTACCATAAAGTACTGCATGATTCCATGAAGTACTGCATGTAAATATGAAGTACTGCATATAAACATGAAGTACTGCATGCTATCATAAAGTACTTCATGTAACCATGAAGTACTGCATGCTACCATAAAGTACTGCATGTTTCCATGAAGTAATGCATGTTGCCATGAAGTACTGCATGTTACTATGAAGTACTTCATGTAACCATGAAGTACTGCATATTACCATGAAGTACTGCATGCTACCATAAAGTACTGCATGTTTCCATGAAGTAATGCATGCTACCATAAAGTACTGCATGTTTCCATGAAGTACTGCATGTAAATATGAAGTACTGCATATAACCATGAAGTACTGCATGCTACCATGAAGTACTGCATATTACCATGAAGTACCGCATGCTACCATAAAGTACTGCATGCTACCATAAAGTACTTGATGTAACCATGAAGTACTGCATGCTACCATAAAGTACTGCATGTTTCCATGAAGTACTGCATGTTACGATGAAGTACTGCATGTTTCCATGAAGTACTGCATGTAAATATGAAGTACTGCATATAACCATGAAGTACTGCATGCTATTATGAAGTACTGCATATTACCATGAAGTACTGCATGCTACCATGAAATACTGCATGTTTCCATGAAGTACTGCATGTTTCCATAAAGTACTGCATGTTTCCATGAAGTACTGCATGTTTCTATGAAGTACTGCATGTTTCCATGAAGTACTGCATATTACAATGAAGTACT